>NC_038251.2:50667161-50967161 GCF_000004515.6 Glycine max | reverse complement strand
GATTTACACAGAATATAATCTTTGTGGAAATATATATTCGAAGATTCAAAGCGCTCCCTATTAAATGTGCAATGTGGTACATCTGCAGCATTTCACATGATGCACGGCCTTGTATTAAAGATGTCACAAGTTTTGGTGAGTCCCCAGAAACAATAAAACTGAAAAACATTTATCATCATAAACTATAAATGAAGAGGATATTTAATTATGAAATTCAGTAATAACTTGTAACCTTTTTGATATGTATGTACTGTGACACTGGTTTAGACCAAGCAGATTGGAAAGTCTTCTGCCACGCACGCGCGGTTTCACCAATCTGAGGTAAGGGAAATAGAAAGGAAGATGTTAAGAATAGTCTCACATCGGATAATTCATGAACATGATAAGTGTTTATAGCTGGGTAGACCACCCCTTATGAACCGGTTTTTAAGGGGATCTTTCGGATATCTTTGCTGCACTATAAAATTTAATATGGTATTAGAATCATAATGTTAACAGAATAGTTCCACATTAGCTGGGTAGACCACCCTCTTATGAACCGATTTTTAAGGGATCTTTCGGATATCTTTGCTGCACTATAAAATTTAATATGGTATTAGAATCATAATGTTAACAGAATAGTTCCACATTAGCTGGGTAGACCACCCTCTTATGAACCGATTTTTAAGGGAACATTTTGGATGTCTTTGCTGCACTATAAAATTTAATAGAGGAGAAGAAAGAAAACAATGTTTGAAAGATGAAATTAATTGAAACATATAATTCACTAGAGAAAATTGAAGGGGTGACGTGCTGACATGTATCTGAATGGAAAAATTTGATGTTCCAGTAAAAACGAACCTGCTGAAATTTGAATGTTTTTAATTTGTCATCAATCCTACAAGATTCAAAAATTGATTGCTATATGTGTAGGTGCGGATATGAATAAATTTGTGTCCATTATTGTATGTCTTCTTTTAAGAAAACTCTTTTAAATTGAAAGAATTGATGTATCTTGTGAGGAAGAGATAGCACAACCCGAATCTTACTATTTAAGAGGGCGCCAACATTTTGTCTGAGAGGGTGACCAATAAAAATTCAACTCAGTATTTTTATTACAGTTTAAATTGTAAACAAGGGGGTTACTTGGTGACTTATCTACTCTTTGACAACAGTGGATGTCTCTTATCTATTATTTATGGATATGGACTATGGGATTAATATGTAGAGTATATCTAAAATGTATTTCGATAATTAGATATGTTTTCTGGAAAAAAAAATATGAAACTCACCACAAAATAGTTTTAGTATAAATTTAAAGAATAGTTTGTTTTGTGCTTGTCACATGAATTATTTCAGTTTAATTCTGATAAATAAAAAAAAACTTAACTACCGGGTGGTAGATCAACAATGAGATTGTTTTAAGAGTAATTAATAGTTTGAAGTTCAAGCCACATATATAAGCAACTTCATAAAATATTTATAGAAAGAATTTTATCACTCATAATTATTTTATTTGAGTAAAAATAAAATTTACTTTCTGTGAAGAATACCCATTTTCTTTATAAAATTACTAATTTAATTCATATACTTGGTAAGGCTTTTGAGAAATATATGAGTTCTTTTAACTAGTTTATAAGTTATTTGATCAAAATAAACTTATTTGATATACGAGTTTATTTTAATAACTTATAATAAGCTATTTTAAGTAACTTATTAAAATAAACTAGTTTAGAAGTTACTAGTTTTTTTTAATTCTTAATTTTATTCTTATTATTTTATTTCAATGTTTTTTTACTCTTTTATTCAATTTTAAAAAAAATCAGTTATTTTTTAAATTTCAATTGGATAAACTTTTTTTGAAAGTTTTTTATTTTTTTCTAAAATCATTATAGATAATATCATCTATATTCTCCATGGAAGTCAAACTTGAACCTTATTTACAATTATTTTTTTTCTTTCAATATCATCAACTTATTTTATCAATAGATAATTTATATTTAGCATATATTTTTACCTACTTTTTTTTTTTCGGGAGAAGTCTGCCTATTTTTACATTTAGGATTTACATATACAACATATATCACTATCAAGATTAAGAGTGATTTTTTTTATTATTTAGATTAGGTATTTCAATTCCAAAATTAAAAAAGGGATATGAGATTAAAAATTGAAAAAAAAAACAAAAATTGGGTTGTTTGATTGTTTGGAAAACTTCTCTTATCTAATTTATCATTCTTTCATACACATGACAATCATCTTGTCCATTGTCATTGCCATACTATTTCTTAAGATTAAAAATTATTTAAATCATATCAATTTTATAATTATTTTTATTTGTTTTATATATATGACCTAATTTAAACGGAATTTCAATATATATGACTAGTTTTAAATAGAAGATTTGATTTGTATTATTTTTGTAGTTATGTAAGTGAGAGACGTATACATTCAAGTTATTTTTGTATAAATAAAAAAATAAATGCTTAAGAAAATTATAAAGAAAAAACACTTTTTATTTTTAAAAAGTAATATTATTAATAAATATTTGAATGTCAAAAAATGATTTTAAACAATATACTTCTAATAAAGTTTATTTCATTTAATTTCACTTTTTTTAAAAAAAAATAAAAATTTTGAGTTTAAACAATATGAGTAAAATTATCCTATCTTTACTATTTTCTTATAATAAAAAATTTAAGAATTATTATCAAGAATATAAGTTATTAAAAATAAATTTATATGTAAAAAATATTAAATATATTTTTTTTACTTCATTTGACATTTATAAACTAAATCAGTTAATTTTTAATTTTTCATCTCTTAGCTTATAACTCATAAGTTATCTGCTAACATATTAGGTTTTAAGTTAATTTTATTGAAAATAACAGTAGTACTTTATTTATTTATATTTCATTTGTACTTGGTGCATATATTTGTTATACTTGGACACGTATCAAAATTATTATCTCTTGTAGCAATTTACTCTTACTAATTTTTTTTTAAAATAAATGAGTAGTATTTTTTCGTACTGAGCAAGAATAGTTTCAATAATAATGAGATCTTATAATACAGCACTTGCAATCGATATAAAATGTTCTATTCAATTCAAAAACGTAAAAGGCACTTAATGCCCAATGAATTTCAAGAGAGTTCACACTTGCAAGGGCAAGCAGTAAATTATGTTGGAACAAAGACACAGACCCGAAGAGCACGCACAATTGAAGGCATAATAAACGTGAAGATGAGGTCATCGGAATAAATGAAAGTCTTTTCAGTTCTTGTATGCCTTTGATGGATAAATGCATTAATGTCTTTTCTGAACCTTTCAGTTTTGTATCTTTCGAACCGTTAATGTGTCACAGGGATTTGGACACAGCCAGTATGCATGTATGTTCGATCAAAATGGTCGATGCATGGTTGTCCTAATTTTAAGAGGAAGGTTAACAACATATTTTTTAATAGATTTTTTTTAATATATTCTTTTTTATTGGTTAAAATTTATTAAAATTAAAAATTATGAGAGAATCATTGTGTAGCATGTGGGATCCACAAAATTTTGTGATTTTTTTTTTTATAAACTTCAACCAATAAGAAAGAGTATGTTAAGAACATGTGTTAGAGAATTTGTTTCTAACATTTGTCATATTTTAAATATAGGGTTTGGTTCTACAAGCTTACCTAAGCCTACTACGGAAATGAAAACTTAGTGACCCACTCAAAAACCAAAACTTCAATACATAGTTTATGGAAAGAATTCATCTAATTAATGAAAGATATGAAAATTACTGCTCTTCCTAATGTAAGATCAACTACTGTTCATGATTTTTTCGACAAAGATCCAATGATTCTTAAGGTAAGAAAAAGGTTTTGCATCAATGGATAAAAAAGGTAATGATACTCTAGGTTTCTAAGTTTTCTGTCAAAGAAAACGAAGTAAAAATATGAGAGAATGAGTATCACACATAAGACCCTATGAAAATATTTTTTTTATAGACTTAGAATAGAGATAATCGATTATTTCATAAAGATAATCAATTAATTAATTTGTTCATCGCATCAACAAGGCAACCTCAAGAGCATATAATTGACTATATCACCATATAATTGATTAATTGCGACAACGGGATTTCCTTGAGTGTCTTATAATTGATTATTCACCCAAGATAATTGATTATCTACAAGCCTTTTGCAATTTTAAAAAATAGAGACCTTAAAATAATTGATTATGTCATCATATAATTGAATTTTTTTTATGCAAGATTGAAAACTTAAGTATTTTCCTAAACATGTTTCGAATGGTTTCAATCCTTACCGATATTAACATGGATCAGTACTATGAAATTAGTTGAGTAAGGTGAAATGCATATTATTGCTTAGGATGCATGATTCATACACAACCAAGCATTGTAAAGCTATCAATCAAGCTCCTTAGTCTTCATACTAAGGAGCTTATTACAATTACATCATGCTCATCATCAACACATAAGTTTTTACAAAACTATGAAGCTTTCCTTCATGTTCAACATTTCCCCCCTTTTTGATAATGACCAAGCTCTATATGATGTTATTTCTTTAGTCTTCTCAAATGCTCGAATTTGTTAGGTCAAGAGATATGTGTTAACTCGTTGGCAAGTGTACCAAATTTATCACTAGTAAAGTATTCGGAAGTTCGAGTGTCGAATCCACAGGGACTAACTTTGTATTTAGATTAATGCAAATCCAATTTATTAGCAAGAGATAAGAATTTTAAAATAATAGATAAAGAAAGATATTAGATAAGATAAATGTTTAAAGATAAAATAAATAAAAGATTTAAATTAAACGATTTAAAGATAAAAATAGAAGATAGAGAAGATAAAATATTTAAATTAAGATATGATAAAGATTAAAGAAAATAGAAGATAAAAGATAAGATAAGAAAAGTAAAAGATAAGAAAAAAATAAAAGATTAAGATTAAGATAAAGATAGAAAAAGATAAATTCAAGATGTGATAATGTAGGGACTCAGCCTGCCTTATTGGCCTAAGATGTATTATTTTGGGTTTTTTTTTCTATCAATTTGGTGAATTTTTCCTACCCACATATGTTAAAATACTTGTCCCTGATGTCTCACGATGACAAGCCTATCTCATATATCATCTCCCAAATGTCTTTGCAAAGACTCAATAGATGAAATGCATGAAGTTCTAATTCTAGATGTTTGTTTTGATGCATGGGCATAATGCAATCACTCTATGTCTAGCAATGATTTTATCAAGATACCTCTTCCTTTTAGTTTTATTAGAAATTATTCTCTCTCGAGCAACTAATTCCTAAAATATATGCATGCAAAACCTTTCTTGTTTTCTATTAAGGATTACCTTCTCTCAAGCACCTAACCCTCAAAGATGATGCAAGGATGAGTAATACATGAAATTAAAAGTAAGAAAGGATAATAGGAAAGAAAACGCATGTTTGCATTAATAAATATGAAGTTTACAATACATCTTTTGACTTTTTAGGTCTGCCAGACCCTAACTAAGAGGGTTAGCCTCTCATTGTCATGAGAGACTTTTACACTTTAAGAGGTTGAGATAGATGGAAGAAAGTGATGGGTGAGTAATAACAAGGAAAGAAGGTTTTCCATAAGGGATAGACCTAGTGTGTGGGTTGTCTTTCTCCTTCTTTGGCTTGATTTCTTTTTATAGTTGTTGGAGTGGACTTGGGCCTGATACTAAAAATTTTCTTTATTCATATTTTTGATATTTTCTTGATTTTTTTCTCTTTTAATCCATCCTTTTCATACCTGCAAGCCATAAATAATAAAAATATCAATTCTTATCATTTAAGCAAAAAATAACTACTAAATAAATATTTTTAAAGAAATTTTCAATATATTTTTATTATAAAAAATAGCTCATATTTAGCAGTTACCAATGTGTAAATCCAAGTTTTAATTTTAGTGTTCTTGTTCCTTTTACAAACATCATGCACTTTCTCCCTCTTTGGACATATAAAAAAGAATCAGGCAATGTATATGATAAATTAAGATTGAACAAAAAGTCATATAATAATGAAAGATCTTCATTCATTAATAAATAGCCACGATGATAAGAATTATACACATAACTTGGTTTACATAGATATTAATCAAAAGACTCAAACATAACATCATCAAACACTTAATAAAAGACAAAAGAAAAATATTGAAAGAAACACCATAGCATAACAAGACACACAATGAAACACAAAACAGAAGCAACGAAGACTAAGGCTTTAATCCTACTTATCATTGTAATCTTCAATGTGATGCTTGCTCAACCTAGCCTCAATGTTGTTCAATCTTTCACTTATGTTTCCTAAATGCTCATTGTGAGATTCACTTTGTTGGACATGGAAATTGTAGATCTGATCCATCTTCATTAGAATGGTGTTCTAAAAGGGTCAAAGAGGCTTCTCATTACTTGTAGAAGCAGGAATTTCTCCAACCTCAGGCCTTGAGGCATCATCCTTATAATACCAATGGTCATCCATCTCTACCAAGTGCATATGATGAAGAAAAATATCATCAATTTTGTTGATGCTATTGAGAATCTTTAATTTGTTATTAGTGAAGTCTACTCCATAATGCTCCATGACCTTGGTAATGAACATTGCATAAGGAAGTTGAAAATCTAACATCTTCCTTGTCTTCAAAATTTTATCCACCACAATAGCACTCCAATCTACTTGAATGCCCTTCTTTAAGGCATGCAACTTCAATAGATCATCAATGGTCAGTTAAGCATGGTTGTTCCCCCTTGGAACAAGAATCCATGCTATGACATAAGAAATAAGTCTTTCATCCATCTTCATGCCTCTAGCCTTGAATTGTGAAAAGGAATTAGCATTTGTGGGAGACCTTAAGCAATCCTTATACATAACCACATTTTCAAAAACATCTAAGCCACCAGTAACCTCCAATCATTCTATAGAGAAACCAACAATCTCTACCCATATTTCTTCATTTAGCACAATGTCTACTCTTTAACTCTAGAGTGAACTTCCCCATCTCTATACCTTACAACATCATAGAAAGCTCTGACAAGATCATGTGGTTACATTGCATACCAATTAATGTTTCCAAACCCTGCTTTCTAAGAAGCTCTTGAAACTGAAAATGTTGCTCTTTGAACCATTCCAAAGAAAAATACTTGTGAGTAACAATCTTCCTTTCCTTTCCTTTTAGAAGTGCTTAAAATCATGTTTGTTTTTCTCCTCAAAGAGCCATCCTTCTGTGAATGTATGTATACATGATTTTGATGATGTCAAAAGAAGAATCAAACAAGGCTCATTTTGCTTCAAGATTAATACAAGATTTTTTCAACAAACAAAGCCTTGATTCAATATTTCTTCAAGATCAAGTCTTGCCTCAAAATGTAGAGATTTCAAGTCATCCAAGGCACATGTAATCGATTACCAATACATGTAATCGATTACCAAGGCACATGAAAGTGTGTAATCGATTACACATCATATGTAATCGATTACCAGAGACTCTGAACGTTGGGAATTCAAATTATAACTGTGTAATCGATTACAAAAACATTGTAATCGATTACCAGTGGAAAGTTTTTCAGAAAATCTGCCAACAGTCACATCTTTTCATTAGATTTGTGAATGGTCATCAAAGGTCTATAAATAGGTGACTTGGGCACGAATTTTATGCAGAGAGTTTTGTTTGGCAAAAATGTCTTATCCTCTCAAAAGACAATGAGAGAGATTCCAAAAGAACTTCATTGTCAAATGCTCTCTCAAGAAATCCTTGATCAAACACTTGCAAAATCTATAAGGATTCTTACATGATCTTCATTGTAATATTCTTCTCTTGAAGAGAGAATTCTTCTTCCATTCTTCTTATTCAATGAGATTGGTTAAGAGACTGTGAGTCTCTTGTTGTAAAGGATTCCTGAACACAAGGGATGGGTTGTCCCTGTGTGGTTCAGACTTTGTAATGGATTTTACAAAGATAGTGGAAATCTCAAGTGGGTTGCTTGAGTACTGGATGTAGGCACGGGTTGTGGCCGAACCAGTATAAAACTGTGTTTGCATTCTCTCTTCCCTTATCTCATTTATGTTATTGCAATCAATTTTGTCTTGCATGTTTATAGAACATTATTAAATTGATTGTTGTTGCTTCTTCTGCATTCTAAGCCTATCCCTCTTAAGATTATTGAGGCCACAAGGTCCAACAAGTGGTATCAGAGCGGGATTCTTGTATAAAGTTTAAAAACTTCAAGAATAGATATGGCCTCATCCAAATTTCCATTTTCTGAGGAAAATTCTATCAATAGGCTCTTATGTTCAATGGTGAGGGTTATCATTATTGGAAAACCCGAATGCAGATCTTTATAGAAGCCATAGATCTAAAGATATGGGAAGTCATTGAATTTGATTCATTTATTCCTACAATGGTAGAGAGAAATGCAACTATATAAAAAAAACTAGAGAAGAAAGAAGATGATGATGAAAGAAGAAAGAATAAGATTCCTCTTTAGCCCCAAAATGCTGAGTGCGATCAACTTGGGCACATGAGATTCAATTGTCCTATGTTTAAAAGAAGAATGGAAAAATCTGACAAGATGAATTTCAAAGAGAAGAAAGAAAAGAAAGGATATATCACTTGGGAAGATAATGTCATAAATTATTCAAGTGATTCAGAGAAGAAAATCATAAGTCTAGGTATCATGATGAAAGACTATGAAAATGGAGAAGACCAAAGTCGATACATTTATAGCAATTTTTCTCCAAACACATGGCATGCATCAAAGTTTATTCATATTTCTCCCCAAGATAAATGAATATGTGATTTATGGAGACAGAAAACGAAGGCCACATTTCTCCCCAAGAAAAGTGAATATGTGATATATGGAGACAACAAACAAAGACCACTTGATCAACAACCCCAACAAGTAATATCAAATGATACCAACAGGTCACTTGTCTTTGATTGATTACTTTTGATGCTTTTTTTCTACTTGAGTTTAGACTGTCCTTGATGATTGTGATTGAATTTGATTGACTGTGTTTGATGATTGATTGATTGTATTTTTGATTATGTGTTTGATTGTATTGTCTTTGATATTTGTTCCTGATTGAGTTTTTGATTGTTTTTAAAAATCTATTAAACTTTTCAAATTAGTTTCATGTTTTAAGAAAACTATTTAAAATTTAGAAAAGGAAATTTTGAAATTGAAATTTGAAATTGAAAATTGAAAATTGAAATTTGAAAAGTTAAATTTGAAAATTGAAAATTAAAATTTGAAATTTGAAATTAAAATTTGGAAGTTGGAAGTTGAAAGTTATAAATGGAGGTTGGAAGTTGGAAGTAGTTATTGGAAGTTGAAAGTTATAAATGGAAGTTGGAAGTGGAAGTTACTGGAAGTTGGAAGTTGGAAATGAAAGTTATTGGAAGTTGAAAGTTGAAAATGGAGGTTGGAAGTTGGAAGGGGAAGTTACTAAAAGTTGAAATTGAAAGTTGGAATTTAAAATTTAAAATTTAAATTTTAAAATTTGAAATTTGAAATTGAAAATTGAAAATTGAAAATTTAAAATTTAAAATTTGAAATTTGAATTTTGAATTTTTTTTTTAATAATAGAAATTATTTTGTATAGTTAGTTGATTGTTAATTTAATTAATTTGATTTGAAATATTTGATTATTGACTATATTTGATTGTGTTTGATTGATGTGTTATTGTACTTGTTTTTGTTTGATTAATATTGAATGATTGTTTTAATGCCTTTTGGTATCACTTGATTCTCATACATTGCAACAAGTGGTAACATCTTTCTCTTCTCTATTCATGATTTGTTTTTGATGTTGACAAAGGGGGAGAGAAAGATAAAAGATAAAATAGTAAGAAAAATTATCTATTGTTTATGAGACAATAGGTTTACATATGAAAAATATGAAATCTTCAACTGTTTCATATAAGCAATCATTGCAAAACCAAGGGGGAGTAAACTATATGCAAATAGATATTTTTTCTTTGTTGTTGCTCCTAACCTACAGGTGGTTGTCATCATCAAAAAGGGAGAGAATGTAAATCATGAAGATTTTGACGATGTCAAGAAGAATTAAGAATTTGCTTGAGAAATGGGGAGAATGTAAATCATGCAAGCTTTGATGGTGTTGAGAAGAAATCACATGTTTGTCATCATCAAAAAGGGGGAGAATGTGAATGTATGTATACATGATTTTGATGATGTCAAAAGAAGAATCAAACAAGGCTCATTTTGCTTCAAGATTAATACAAGATTTTTTCAACAAACAAAGCCTTGATTCAATATTTCTTCAAGATCAAGCCTTGCCTCAAAATGTAGAGATTTCAAGTCATCCAAGGCACATGTAATCGATTACCAATACATGTAATCGATTACCAAGGCACATGAAAGTGTGTAATCGATTACACATCATATGTAATCGATTACCAGAGACTCTGAACGTTGGGAATTCAAATTATAACTGTGTAATCGATTACAAAAACATTGTAATCGATTACCAGTGGAAAGTTTTCAGAAAATCTGCCAACAGTCACATCTTTTCATTAGATTTGTGAATGGCCATCAAAGGTCTATAAATAGGTGACTTGGGCACGAATTTTATGCAGAAAGTTTTGATGGTCCAAAATGTCTTATCCTCTCAAAAGACAATGAGAGAGATTCCAAAAGAACTTCATTGTCAAATGTTCTCTCAAAAGAAATCCTAGACCAAACACTTGCAAAATCAATAAGGATTCTTACATGATCTTCATTGTAATATTCTTCTCTTGAAGAGAGAATTCTTCTTCCATTCTTCTTATTCAATGAGATTGGTTAAGAGACTGTGAGTCTCTTGTTGTAAAGGATTCCTGAACACAAGGGATGAGTTGTCCCTGTGTGGTTCAGACTTTGTAATGGATTTTACAAAGATAGTGGAAATCTCAAGTGGGTTGCTTGAGTACTGGATGTAGGCACGGGTTGTGGCCGAACCAGTATAAAACTGTGTTTGCATTCTCTCTTCCCTTATCTCATTTATGTTATTGCAATCAATTTTGCCTTGCATGTTTATAGAACATTATTAAATTGATTGTTGTTGCTTCTTCTGCATTCTAAGTCTATCCCTCTTAAGATTATTGAGGCCACAAGGTCCAACACCTTCAACATTAGCTTCAGAACTGATTTTCTCCTTTCCTTTCTTCTTTGAAGCTTCAGATATGGATCTCTTAGGCCTTTTTTTGGGGTTTGATAAAGACATGATGAAGAGGGAGTAAAAGAAGAGAAAAGGGGTTTAAGGGATTTGTGAGAGATTTTGGAGATTTTGAGTTGTGATGATTTAGGGTTCGGGAGGATGGTTATATAGAGTGGTTTAGGGTGTTTGGGAAGGGTGTGAAGGGTTATTGTTCATGGGAATCGAAGAGGCATGTAGTTGGGGGTTAACTTTTGTGTGTGAAAAGAGAAATCAACACACAGGACATGCAATGATCAAAATAATCAATTATATGATTTATATAATTGATTATTTTGTGTAGAGAAAACCACCCAACTTGTTTGCTACAAATAATTGATTATATAATCGATAATATGGTTTATATAATTTGATTATTTTGTGTAGAGAAAACCACACAACTTGTTTGCTACAAATCATAAGAGTCATGTGAAAAGTCCTCCTCCATCAGATTTGGCTCTGTGACAAGGGCCTTCTCATCCATAAATGGATTCTCCTCAATAGATGTAAAATCTCCCCCTTCATCCTTATACACAAGATCCATAAAGCCTACCTCGAGTGACCCAAGACTCAAGTTACACCAATCGTGGAGAATTCAGAGCAGAGGAAGTAGCCTTAGTGTCCTCGAATGAAGAATCAGATCTGGTAGAGGACATTGCATCGTCCACAGGCGGTGACTAGGACTTCGATGGAATAATGACCTTTAGCATGGGCATGGCAAAATGATAATAAAATGGTGTGGGCTAGCTCCACCAAATGTAAAAATCAATGATACATGCGTTCATCGACGTACTATGACAATAGAGGAAACCGTATAAGCAATCCACATGAAGTGTATCATCATGAATCAATGAAAAACATGGGAGTCAGCGTCGTGCTTGACATCAGATCCTGAAAATGGTAACAAGGGAGTGAGTACTCCATCCCTTTAGAAGCCACAAAAATAGACATTAAGTCCCACACATGACCTAAACAACCATCATATGTGGTCATATATCACTCATAACATCCTATTATGCAATTCTACTCTCACATAGTTTTTGTCTTGGGCCCAACACTACCACTAAGCCTATCAGGCCTTCATGGTATTACACAACATATGGATGATGATTGGGAGGACACGTCACATGTCGGTCAAGACATGGCGCTTTCACTAACCATGGATATGACTTTGGTCTAGTCAAGAATGTCAAGTGAGGCCCATAACACAACAGTTCAAAATCAAACATTATTAATAAGACCACATTCATAACATGCAACATACTTTGCCAAGTGGTCACACTCACTTGGTCTTACAATATATAACATAGCAATTCCCAAAATTTCACATTATAAAGTCTCAATCAAAGTAAACAATACATTCTACAATTTCACATCATTTATTTCATGCATTTCATACACATTCATGCTCCATTCTCATTTGGAATTGTACATCATTTCCCACTTTGAAATCAATTTCCCCATTGACGTAGAAATTCATTTAGGACAAACCATATATGCATCTCAAGGTTTTCAAATGTAAGGCACTCAGTTTTAGACTCAAAATTTCCAAAAACTACTACCATTTGGCCCTAATACCCAAACTGGCCAGCACTTAATAAAATTCATACAACTTGTTTTCTAATTTCCAAATGTTGTAGAAATTTGTTTTACGCAAACTTTATATCAAAATCTTTGTTTTCAAACATAAAGAACTCATTTCCACGGTCAAAATCTACAGAAAGCAAGCTCACATGAATAGGTTGTGCAAAACAGAGTTCAAATTCACTCTGCTTGCCATCTCTCTGTGTTTTATAGTGTTATATAGATAAATAGTTACACTCAATATCACAATTCAATGAGCAAGTTCACAACTCCTTAAATCAATCAACTTAACTCAAATAAATTCAAAATTTCCAATTAAGTGAGACATGTTAGGTTGTAATGGGGACAAACATGTGGTGTAAGGTAAGTATTGAAAGGAACAGGCTAACAAAGGGCTTCACTCAATGATATGAAAACACTCAGAAATCAAGAGAACTTTTACCTGTTTTTGCATTTTCTTTTTCATTTAACTTTTGATCTTTTTTTTCCTTTTTTCTTTTTATTTATTTTGGGTACAATAATTTATACATACATACATACATACTTACATACATACATACATATTCTTTCTTTTCTCATTTTTGTTTTTGTTTTCTCTTTTCTTTTTTTTTCTTTTTCATTAACCCCTTTATGTCTTTGATTTCACTTGAGAGAAGAACTTAGGATTTATTCACCAACATAACCTGGAATGTATATTAGTTCCCCTTTTTCCTCACATCAATAATTCACATAATATAGTTCAAGCACCAAAAAGAAATAATCATTTAGGCTCAAAGTAGTCAACTAGGGGAAAAACTAATAAAAAAAATTCACAAGTCTCAAGAAAGCTTATCAAAGTCTTATCTTTTCAGAAAATTCAGAATTTATTCAAGGATATTCTTGTCAAAAAAAAAATAATAGAACAATGCTAATGAAATGACCAATTCACCCACACTAAGAGAATCAAACTCAATACTCATATTTCTAAGGTCTAAGAACAGTTCACAATCATGCATGTTAATGTTCCCTCCCAAAGAAAACTCCAATTACCCAATACACACAAATTTTTTTGTTAAGGAAATAATTGAAAACGCAAAATTCTAAATCCAAGAACAAGAAAATATTTTTTTACATAGTGATGGAACTAGAATAATGCAAGAATTCACATATATCACAAAGAGCTCAAAGTTGGGGGAGCAATGATACCTATCCTCATACATATATAGTGCAATGCCCTCAATGCATCTAAATTAAAAATGTAAAATGCATAAAAAGGAAAAATGCACTAAAACAAAGCAGAAAAATAAAAGACTGGGATAAGGAAAAACCATAACATAAAACAGGTTGCCTCTTGAGAAGCACTTGTTTAACGTATCAAGTCTGGAAGATGAGAAAGGAAAGGCAATCAACCACCCTCGAACAAGGTGATTTTTCCTTTTTCATTGATCCTCTAATATAATCATCCACTCCATAGTCAAGATCTTGAATGGTGATGTTATCTCCTTTTTTCTTAGTCCATCTAGGGTCTTTTGGAATGACTTTCTTCCTTGGAGAATCTTCCTTCCCCACACTTGAGTGAGGCTTAGCCATAATAGTCTTTATCTAGTTGGTGACTTGAATAAAATTACATGTAGGGGAGAAGGAGGAATTAATTGTTGGATTAAACACTTTAAACACTTCCTCTTCATCACCTAACCTCCAAATTATTTCCCTTGTCAGAGATCAATCAAAACCCTTCCTCGTAGAGGAAGGGCCATCTCAAAATAATTGGGATTTTTTCATCCTCATTCATGTCCATAATCAAAAAATAAATTGGAAAAATGAATTTTCCAACTTTAACCAACAAATTTTCTACTATTCCTCATGAATAAGTAAGAGTAGTGTCTGCCAACAAAAGAGAAATGTTAGTGGGTTGGGGTTCTTGTAACTCTAACTTCTTATAGATAGAATAAGACATCATATTAATACTAGCACCTAAATCACATAAAGCTCTATCAATATGTAAGTTGACAATAGTACAAAGGGACTGAAAAACTCCCTTGATCACTAAGCTTAAGTGACAACTTCCTTAAAACTATAGTAGAGTATTCTTCATTGAGACCCATTGTAGCAAAGTCCACCAACTTTCCTTTATTTGAAATAATGTCTTTTAAATATTTGTTGTACCTTGGCACTAGAGCAATTGTCACAGCGAAGGGGATATTAATATGCACTCTTTTAAGCATCTCAACAAATCTAGCAAATTGTCCATCCTCACTCTTGTCTTTCAATCTATGAAGGAAAGGAACACTTACCTAAGGATGTGTTAGTAGAGCTATCAAAATGGGTTGGCCCGACCCATTGGGTTCAATTCAGACTTTCCATTGTCATTAGCATGTTGGTTCAAATAATCAATATATTCTTAAGATATTTACAAGAGAAATGAAATACAATAGTGAATGACAAATATTAAATAAAACTAATATTAAATAAAATAAATAAAGTACTTTAAACAATTTAGGTAACTTAGATCAGGTGCATCAATCACTTGTTCATCATCCATATAAGAAACTTGTTATGATGGAGGATAAATTTGTTGAGAAGTTGAAACATTTGAATCACTTGATTTTGCTTCGACATATTCGTCAAACAATTTTTCAATCGTTTTCCTTAAAGTAGTAATCTTCTCTTCACAAGTAGAAGGACCAATCTCTTCACACGTAGAAGGATCAATCTTTTCACAAGTTTTAACACATAAGAAAATAATAAACTACCTCTCACAAGAGAAAAACCATGCTTAACCATGGAGATGGTTTGCCTCCTTAACAATTGAGAAAATCTGCAAAGTTCATAACTAGCAGATATAAGATGAACTTCTTCTATGAGAGCAACAAAAGGGTGAGAATTTGGAGAAACACCATTGAGGAGGTTGATAGCCACTAACGAATCACCTCAACCTCAAGCTTTTTAACATCTCTAGAAACTGCCATCTGGAGCACATATAATAGAGCCCATATTTTTGCTCCAATAACCCCACCACATGATGAAATAGACACAATCCTAAGGATAGCACCATATATGGTTTTCAATTGCGGTTGCGGTCACAATTGCGGTGAGTTCAGAAAACTTTTACATTGCAAGAAATTATGAAGAAAAATATGGTTGATGCAACCGTAATTACAGTAGAATTTTCAAAGAGTAAAACCAAAATGAAATAGGACTAAAATCATATTTAACTTTTTTTTAAAAAAAATTTGTTGGGTAATCTTTTCATCTAACAATAAATCAAAGAGGTTTGGGCTTAGGCTTGTAGCTATAGGTGGTTTTTTGTTGTTGCAAATGATTACTCTAGTTTAGTCTAGAAAACAAACTTTAAACTTAACGATAATGTATATTGTTTGGTATTATATTATGCAAAATAATTTTTTGGAATAATAATATTTTTATTTTCAATTTTAAATTAATTATGAACAATGCAATTTTCTCTTCTGAACATGAACAGGCCAATGCATCGTTAAATTTTAAAATAAATGTAACATGTGAATATGCTACGAACGCAAACGCTAAATGTCAAATGCAAATATGTATTTGACAAAACATGAATATACAAGATAAGAGACATCTTCAAACAAATCAACTTATATGGACTGTACAGTAGAATTGTCTCACTTTACAGGACGGACACCAACTGTTCTTACACGAAATCGGTACTGAGGCAAAGATTCTTCATCTTCATCGTCATCGTCATCATCACTAGAATCATCTTCAACACTGTCCCACCGTGCATAGTCTAGAGCTGAATGTCCTTTTGGTTTTGGAATTGTTTGCCACCCTTTTGAATGTTGCTCTGTTGTTTCCCTGTTTGGTGCTTTAGGAGCTATAGCATCTGCTATGGACTTCTTAGGCTCATGGTTTTGGTTTCTTCCTTGCTT
Organism: Glycine max; assembly: GCF_000004515.6. NCBI lineage: Eukaryota > Viridiplantae > Streptophyta > Magnoliopsida > Fabales > Fabaceae > Glycine > Glycine max. Next base: position 50,950,479 of record NC_038251.2, on the reverse strand, counting down.
GGATGAAAATTTGAGGTCTGTTTCATGGGGAGCACAATCAGCAATAATAATACCTTTGCCAAGCTCAACCTTTTGATCTGTCCTAATATTAGAAATCGATGAATATTTCTCTCCCATCTCTTCATTTTCATTTTCTCCTTGTGATATCACCTCAGGTTCCTCATCTTCCTGTTCTTGAAACTCCTCTTCTGATTCTGGTATTGGAGCAAGTGCCTTTCCTTGAGCAAGAATATACAAAAAATATATATATATTCTTACTACCAGCTGAAAAATACTGTCTACAAGAACAATATTCTAGCCCCATTTACTAGGTTAGTCTAACCCACCTCTTTCTCTACTCCTTTTTATTCTACTACTTCCACTTTCCCTCGCTACATTTGTAAAATCCAACACTTTTTAACTATGATATAATTTTTAACTTGCACATGCACTTAATAAGGATCCCTCCTACTAGCTGGATGAGAAAAGGAAAAGGCGTGGGTAGAAAAAAACCAAGTAAAAGCCTGAGCAGAAAAATATAAAATCCCAAAAAAAGGAATAACAGCAACAACAACAATAATAATAGCAATAATAACAATAACTACTACTATTATTATGAAGTTGGAACCATAAGTCCATAGCCAAGTAATCTCTTATTACCTTAAAACCAAGTTAACGGTGTGCAATGCATGCACGTGGAATTGCAATGAAAATATAAAATAGAAGAGGTAACAGTGCCTACCAATTGCGTCTTCAAACGAGCTTGAAGATTTTGATAAACCTCTGAAGATGGATTCAACTCTAAAAGTCTGCTGACATCAAAAAGTGCTGAATGGTACTCCTTCAGGGTAACTAGCGTTTGAGCCCGCAGCATCAATGCCCCACTGTGCTTGTGATCAAGCTCAAGCACTGAAGTACACTCTTCTGCTGCCTGAAATGGCAGTGACAAGGATTGATTACACAGCATAAACTTGCAAATGGAGGGAAAATGAAAAGCAAAGGCATCATCATTTTAGAAGGTTAAGAACTTAAAGTTATAAGTAATGTTTTCATTTGACTCAACTAGTTAGTTGAAACCGAAACTGAGACAAAATAAAATTCAAACCAATGTGCTACAAAATTTATAACAAAAGGGAAATCATACAAAATTTATAAAGAATGAGATTATACAATCTCAGGCCAATAATTCAACATCAACAAAGCAGCCAATATTTGTTAGAATATGTTTTACACTGTCATTCAATCATAAATCGTAGCATAATTGAAAATCATGGAATTTTAGAATAATCATTTTAAAAATCATATCTAGGATGAATTCTAATTAGTTGACAATGTAAATAAAAAATAAACTCTACTTGATAACATTTGATCTATTACAATTACAAATAGCCACAGATCCTTCAGAGACATAAGAGAAGGAAAAGAACAAACTCAACTAAACAATTGTCCATTCACACCCCATAATTTGCATATAATTGCAAGCAATCAAGGTTTTAAAAGACTGTCCACGACTGTGATTTGAACTACAACATCAAGGTTTTCTAACAGTCCACGACCACAATTGGGACCGCATTGGTCACATTTGTGCATGATTTACCATGATATCAACAAACCGTGACCAATATTTAAAACCTTGCAACCAATATTACCAGCCAAACAAAATCAACAGAAACATCAACATAATCAGAATCCTGTTTCTTCATACTCTCACTTTCACTTTTAACCAATCAAACAGTTCCTCTCTCTTGAGCAGGGCCTCATAACCACACACTACACACACACACCAGGGATTCCATAATAATAAAAATTTGGACTTCTGAACTAATAATTACAAAACCCACCAATTTCCAATGATAGGAGAATCATTAAACTTTTAAAATTAAAAAAAAAAAAAACTAAAATTGGCGCAATTCAACTCACCTCACAAACACAGAAAACCCATTTCCTAACCAAACAGTAACTACAAATTTAAAAGAGAACCTTTTTGAAATCGTGAAGCTTGAGATAGCACGCGGCTCGGTTGCTATGCAAAGCGATCTTCTGAGGGTTGGTCTTGGCCAAGGCGATTGCTTCCGTGTAGAACCCTAACGCCTCCTCGTAACTTCCGTCGCGGTACATCTGGTGGGCGCGTTCGATCCTGTTCGGCGCCGCCATCTCCGTCACAATTCGATCGCAACAAGAAAAAAAAAAAAAAGGCTTCAGATTATGAAATGGTTCAAATCTATCTGTTCTTGGATTGCACTGTGCAAAGAAAATTGAGTTTTGGAGAGTTTTGAAATTTATAGGTTGAGCTCCTAGCTCAGTGACAGCTCGCGAATGAAGGGAGATAGAGAGAGAAAGGGACAACGGAACAAGACGATGCAGATGCTCGCGTTGGACGCGCTTCGCCCAATTATTGAAACGCGCGTTTTCTCTTTCTTTTGTCTTTTCGTATTTTTTAAAAAATATATGAATATAAACAGTGATATTATAAATTTATGAATAATCTTATATACATATGAAAATTTGGTTAAATTTCGGTTAGAATTGGATTGGATAACATTTTAAAATTAAATCCAATCCAATAAAACGATTTGATTTTTTAAAATTTCGATCCTTTTGAATTTTGATTTTTTTTATTTTAATTTAATTGAATCAATTTATGGATTTTTTCCCATTAGACCTACTATGTAGTTAGAATAAAAAAATATATCGTTTTGTTTAATACTAGACTTGTGTTACTTGTACGTTCCATGATATAAATGTATCTTATTTGTGTAATATTTTATTTTTTATAAAAATATTTAATTGTTTTAATTATTATAATATGATTTATTACTATGTGTGACATTTATATTCCGTTCATTTTTTTCTTAATACTATTATTTACTATTTTAAATTTTAGACTATTGTTATATGTTAAAAATAGTGTGTATTGAGAGCGTAAAATAATTTTAAGATTTAATTTGTATGTATGTCAATATAAAGATTTTTGTTTACATCGTTCATCAATCACAAAATACATTTTTAAAACTTTCAATCTTATCCTAACTACCTTAAAAAATTGTGATTGATTGATCATAAAAAAAATTTATACTCAGAATGTAATAAATTCTTGAATTTATATTATTATTTAATTATAAATAGTAACTTTTATAATAAAATTACACAACAATATGATTTTTGATGGATTGAAAATATAAAAAAAATTGATATGGGCAATGCATATAGTCAATGAACTCATATTATATTATTAATGTATAGTAAAACTTCAAAGGAAAAAGTAATAATTATAAAATTTAATTTAAAATATTTTTATTTTATATATATATATATATATATATATATATATATATATATATATATATATATATATATATATATATGAAACACTTTATTTAGTAATGTAAAATCACATGGCATTATATGTGTAAAAATGATCTATATATAATAAAAGAATTCATGTTTAATTTTGACTGTACAAAATTTTTTAGAACCAATAACAATCACACATTTTATAAATGAAATTAATTTATGATCCAATAAATTAGAGGAGATATGTAATTTCTGGCAAAAGTAAAAAAAATACCACTATTATAACAATGTGCAACAGGGGCCTTGGTGTGCTGTTGGAGATTATAACAATCTGGCTAAAAGTCAAGACAGGGTTGGAGGTAAACTGGTTACTGAAGCGGAATATGAAGATCTTCAAGCTATGATGGATGCAACCGGTTTGAGTGAAATAGACAGCTCTGGGGAATTTTTTACCTGGACTAATAAACAGGCAGACAATCCTATCTATTCTAGGATAGATAGAATATTGGCTAACATAGACTGGTTCCAAACTCATAGTGATGCTAATCTGACTGTTCTCCCCCCCCCCCCCCCCCATGTATCTGATCATAGCATCCTTTATTTGTCTAAGCCTCTTCATGTTAGAAAAAGAAATCAGTTCAGATTCAACAACTACTGGGTGGATGCAGTGGGTTTCTATAGTATTGTGGAAAGAAGCTGGAATCAACCTGCTAGAGGCACTCTAAGGCAGAGGCTGTGGTATAAAATTCATAGGCTTAGACCTCATCTCTTGAAACTTAATAAATTTACTAATGATATTCAAAAGAATAAACTTGCAGCAAGAGAAAAGTTGGACCAGGCTCAACAGGACCTTAGAAATAACATCATGGATGCCCCCAGAATTGAGGAGGTGAAAAGGTTGACTGATGAAGTGATCCACTGGAATGAAATGGAGGAAAAAATGTTGATGCAAAGATCCAAAATTGACTGGATTCGGGCTGCAGACCTAAAGGCCAAGGGGGTCTGAATATTTTCAATCTGAAGGTTTGGAATCGTATTACCATGCTCAAGTGCCTATGGAACCTGTGTAAAAAGGATGATAATCTATGGGTGAAATGGATCCATGCTCACTATATAAAAAACTCCTCTGTTATGAATACTATGATTACAAATAATTTTTCCTGGGTGCTGAAGAATGTGTTAAGTCAAAGAGAGTACATTCACACATTGCAGCCTGTGTGGGATGAGTTGCTGAATAGTGAAAGATTTAAAATGAAAAAGGCTTATGATAAAATGATGGAGGCTGATAGAGTGCATTGGAGCGGTCTGATGAGGAAAAATTGTGCTAGACCTAGAGCAATTCACACAACATGGCTTGCTTGCCATGGTAGATTGGGGACCAAGGATAGGTTGGTCAGATTTGGTATGATCACTGATAAGATTTGCAGCTTGTGTAAGGAGGTAGAGGAAACTCAAAACCATATTCTTTTTTCTTGTAAAGTTGCTACTGATATTTGGAGTAATGTTCTAAACTGGATAGGAATTGATCATGTCCCTCAGGAGTGGCCGTTAGAACTTGACTAGTTGCTGAACTTGACTAATAGGAAAGGTTGGAGAGCTTATTTGCTAAAACTTTCAGTCACGGAGACAATTTATGGCATATGGATCCACATAAATAGTAAGATTTTTGGAGATAATACTTATAGGAATACTAGCAAAGATGTTAGTGATGGGATTATAGAAAACATAGTGTATAGAGGCTGGGGATCAAAGAAACTGAGAAAGCATATAGCTTCTTTGATGATATAGTTTTTTTTTGTCTCTTGGGTAGGTTGGATCATTGGATCACCTTGTACTCACTTGACTTTTGAGAAGTAATAATATTTTAGTTCAAAAAAAAAATCAATTAGAATATTTAATTTTTTATTGAATCAACTGAATATTCATTAATTAGACTATTTTTGGGAAAAATCAAAATTATATATTCTTATACATAGTTAATGTTTATACAAAGCTAATGATGCAAATTATTCATATAAATATCCTCCAATTTTATATGTTTTAACATTGTGAATTTGGAACTTTTAAATAATTTACAACATGATATTATAAGAGTGACACTTAAAATAATTAAGTACGATTTTTTTCTTCTGTACCAAATATCTTTTTTTTTTCTTTCAAAACATAGCATTGTAATTTCAGTAACTAATATTTGAAAACTCAAATTCTTATTTTTATATGTTTAGCTAGTTTACACTCGTTAAAGGGTAAAATTGGTATTTTAATCATCTATATGTAACTATTGATTTGCACCTCAAATTTAATTTTTAAGTTTTGCTATATGATAGTTAATTTTATCTCTCGACTTAATGAAAATTTCTTATATAAGACAACATAATTTTGAATTTTTTTCATATTCTACCATTTGTTTTCTTTTTCCTTTTAGACGTATCACTGAACAAGATGAACACTCTATACCTTTTTCATCACCAAGAGATTATAATTAACCATTGGGAAGGTCCAGTTCTAGCTAGGCGAAAGATGTTAATCATCCTAACACAAGAGCAACTCTAACTGGGAGTTGTTTGAGTGATTTTTATATAGATGAGAACTGGTAATTCTTATATATTTGAGAGCACCAGTTAAGTAGGATGAGTTGGAAGGTTTTTCTTTCTTCTGAACTTTGAAAGCAATGGTGTAAAAATAGTTCTTATAGAACAATCAGTTTTAATTAACATTAAAATAATATTTCCTAACACGATATAAAAATGTAGAGTAATATGTGAAATACATTTTTAAGTTTTAGAGTGGTTTCTCCATTTGACTAAATGTTGTTGAGGTTCTTAAGTCTAATGTGATATATAATAAGACACGCCAAAAAGTAAGTTAAAAATCAAAGAAAGTGCACCATCAGAGATATTCTAAATAAAGAGAAACAACAGGAACCAGAAATCAAGCAGGTGGAAAGGTGGGAGACATAACATAAGAAGATGCAGGACATCATATCGAACAATTATGATCACAATAAGAGTCCACTCCTAAAGTTTCCACATGTAAGAAAAAACCCAAATTATTTATATGTTGATTTCAGTGGTGGAACTTTCTAGTGGATGAGAGAGTTCAAGTATTCTGAAACGTACTCTTAGTATGTACATTAAAAATAGAAGAAATTAGTATATTGTTCCCATAGAATTAGATTTCAATGCAATTGTAAGTAGCTTGGTGCAATGAAATGTTCGTTTTTTCCATGAGGAAGAAGTTGCAATAATGGAAAGGGGGAACAAAATGGGAAAGGGGAAGAAAGCTTAGTCTTAAAGCTATATGTTTTTCCACTTTATATTATCATAAACTTTAAGTGGTTTAAGTTTGTTTTTTTTTTTATGACTATGAGCTTTTAGTTTCAACCACTAATGGAACAACTGTACATTTAACTTTCCATTTTATGTGTTGTTGTATTATCAAATTTGGTGTTATTTTCATTCAAGTTTCATCTTCCCATTGTTTTGTCAACCCATGCACGTAGACTGTGCCAGGAAGGCAAGAAGTATATGTTCATATATAATGACCACAGATTGAAGCAGACGTTATGGTTTGCTAAAAATTTGGGGAGTCAATGAAGTTAGCTTTTACGTTAATACTAATAATTTTGGGCCAGAGGATACTTAAGAATTATTACAATCGTAGCTTTGCATTTCAAGACCCTGCTACCATCATTGTTAATTTCTTGCATACTATTGTTTACATATAACCTATAATTTTCAAAGCCACTTATTATATAAATATATAATGTAATCAACTTCTGATTGTTGATGATTGCACTCAATTTCTAAGTGACATGAAAAATCAATTACAAGAACAACTAAATTAATGAAGCTGTATACTTTGGAAAAGAAAGTACGGAAACATCAAAACCACAACAAAAATAAAATAAAAATTAATTTAACTAACTGAACCATGAAGGTAAGAACTCGGGGGTCTAAGGGAGGGATTTTCTTGAATACACCAAATAGCAATCATCACAAGTTTTTCAAAGCTCTCCATGTCATTAATTGAGCATATCGATGCACTTCTAAACCAATCTGGTGCAACATACCCTTTTGTACCTCTAATTCCAGTTTCAGTGTGGCTTTTGATTGATGAATAATAGCTTTGTTAACCCAAAATCTGAAATTCTGGCATTATATTGATCATCTAGAAGGAACATCTCAAAATATTAATAAAATTGCATACATATCTAATTTTTTAATATTGAACATGCAATTTAAATTTTTCTTCTATCAATACATTCTTTAATATTATTGAATGAAATTCATATTGATACCATAAAATGATTTGGGGTCCTATTATTACGTAAATTTTACTTAATAATAAAGAATGTATTAAAAAATATTATTAACATAAATCAAGAAAAAAATTATACATTAAATATATTTAATGTAATGAGTACAATTGGTAGCATGAGAAGTGTTAGAAATATTCTTTCTTATTCTCTTTATATTATTAGCTTGAATTTATTAGAAATTAACAAGTTTGATATAATTTACTACTCATTTAACAATTATCTCCTAATTTAAAAATAAATTCTATCAAAATTAATAACTTTTAATAAATTTCAACTAATTTGTTGATAAGAGATTGATAAAGAGAACCTCAAATCATAGAGTGTCGCTATTATTTCCCTTGGTAGCACAACTCAACAAAGAATTAGTGATCAATTAATTTTGTGGATCAGGTAATGTGATGATCAAATGTTAATAATTAAAAACAAAATTAAGATAAAGAGACGGTTTGGTTTAGGTTTGATTTAGATGGTGGAACAATATTCTGACACAGGAAAGTCAAGGATTATCATAAAGGAGACAATATGGAGTTAATTTTTTTTTTATAAAAAGAAAAAAGAAAGAAAAGGCAAACTTATGTATTATTAAATGACCCTAGATGGGAGTTACTAAATTTAGGAAACGGGAACATCATATGTAGTTGGAATGATAGTAATAAAAAGGGATTGGTAAAATTTGAATTGACATGGGTGTCTTGTGAGTGGGGAAAAAATAAATCAATATGAAAGAAAAATATTAAACCAAAGAAAGAACCTCTCCAAACATATTTGAATATGGCATAGAAAATTATGCACTTCCTCCCTCGTTGAAAAGCAATGACCAATGAGGCATTGATTGATATAATATAATAGTAAAACTATCATTTTTTTTTCTTTTACATAACAATCATTTTAATCCTTAAAATTGTGTGGCACTATCATAATAGTCCTTAAGTTAAAAAAATATATTATGACTAACAAATTTCAATTCAAAGATTTGACATTTTTTAATTTCAGAAATTACTATAATAACCCTCCACAAATTTTAAAACTAAAACAGTAGTTTACTTCTTTTTTTTATTAATTATTAGTATTTTTAAATAATGGCAGATCCATATAGTAGGTTATGGGGCATTTGCCCCCACAATTTTTTTTATTTGCATATGTATGATAAGTTTTATTTTTGTTGCCATAAAAAAATCAGTGTTGTCTTCATAAGACTTTTTTTTTTTTTAGAAAAATGAATGTGAAAATTTATAAGAGATAAAAGAAAAAATAATATGAGTTGTCGTACCCTTCTGTATTTATAACGATAATTTTATTTGCCGATAAAAAAAAGTTGGTATTAATTTTACACTTTATGTTTCTAATTTTTTTTAATATTGACAATAAAAAATCATTCAATATTTTTCATATTTATGAAAATGTGTAAAGAATAATTATAATTTATAAAAATAATAATATTTTATATTCTTTTTGTCATGACATTTTGTATTTTGTAAAAATATATAATTTTTTTCCCTCAATTGGAGAGAATTTCTGGATGCTTAAAATTATTGTAAGTATCTATGGGTACTGAACAAGGACGGAGGCAGAAAAATATAGTTGGGGTGTGGGGGGACAATCACAAGAAAGGATTAAAGAAAAATGAAAAAGGAAAAAGGAAAAACAATTCTTTTCAAATGTATTCAATAAAAAAATGTGTATGAGTAAATTTTTAATTAAAAATAATTAAGGTTTGTAACATTTGTTATAAAATTTAAAAGAAAAAAGTTTTTTAATGATAAAAATAAGAATAAAATATATTTTTCGTCGTTCCTATACAAATATTAAAGTTTGGTTTTAATTTTTGCAAATTTTTCATCCATTTTTCATCCTTACAAAATTATAATATATTATTTTTTTATCTGGTGCTAGCTTCGGTTATATCCTAAATTACATGATATTATTTTTTATAAAAAAATATATTTTTCGTCGTCCCTGTAAAATTATTAAAGTTTGGTTTTAGTTTCTACAAATTTTCATCCGTTTTCCATCCTTACAAAATTATAATATATTCTTTTTTATCCGGAGCTAGCTTCCATTATATCCTAAATTACATGACATTATTTTTTATAAAAAAAATAAATGTAATTTATAAGTTAAAATCATAAAAAAATTACAAAAAATAATATATAAAAATGCAAAATACAATTTGTGGTTATTAAAAATTACCACAAATTGCAAGAAAAAAAAATTGTGCACCCATAACCATCACCCTCAAACACCATCACCACTGCACCTCTAACCAAACAATCACCCCCTTGAACTCCCATATCAACTATAAATACAATTAAGCAACAAGGAAAATTCATCAAGCAGATAAAAAATAATGAATTTGAACATACAACATCAAACAAATAATCCTGATTCAAATCAGGTGACACAAATAATCCTAATTCAGGGTACTCAGCTGAAATAACATAGAATCTGTAATCCTCACTGGTCTGAATACCTGCATAGATATCAACATTAAGCCAAAACCAAACATATCTTAATACCAATTTTAACCAAAAGTAAACATGAACAAGAAATAATACAACACTGTTCAATATAGCAATTTCGTTTACCTTTGTCATTAGCATCTCCATTCCATTGACCAGAGGTGTGGTTCCACTCCCCAGTCAGGTTCTCATCTTTTTTTCCAATCTGATTTAATTCAACAATTTTCCCATCCGTCTGCATTCACACAAAGCACATGCACACGAGATAGAAAAATGAAAAACACTGATTTAAGATTAGAAAAAATGGAAAACATCTATCAGTAGTTTCTATTTTTTATTTTTGAAAACACTTGTGTTAGAAATAATCTTCTAAATTTTCAAAGAAACAAAACAAACCAAACAAAACCCAAATCATCTCAAATCTTAGTTAACCAACACAACATGAAAAAGCTGAAAACTTTAGAGCACATACCAGTACCCTTGCCACATCGATGTCGTAGAAAATGTTTTTTCTAGTAGTGCTTCCTCACTTTAACAAAGAAAAAGAGAACAAAATTCATCTATTTACCCTACATTCTACCTCTGCATACAATGTACAGAATAAAAAACATAATCAGATAAATATTTCTGTCGAAAATTACATCTATGTACAGAGAATACTTAAGGTTTTATCAACTGAATCGTAGGTAACTCCAAGTCCAACAAAGATAAATTCACAATAAAATTGCAAGCTAGCGTTATATATGCCCAATCCCATACATATTCTGCTCTAAAATCCCAATTTGACACCATGTTGAAAATTACATAATTACTGCAATGCCTCCTAAACATAAAGCATAGCTCAATTTGTTCATTGTGCCAATGAAAACATAGGTATAAATAGATAGAGTCTGAATCCACACACCAAAATCATACAACAGGTACGACAATAAGATTAAGAGAAACAAAAGCTTCACCGGACCTATCAAACATCAAATGAATGATGGAAAATTATAAAACAATCATGTATAAATACAAATTATAGCATGTAAGTATAGCAGCCATAAAATAAAATATAAGATGTTATTGAAGACAAATCTGTATTCACATTCATTCATGTAAGCCCGTGACTTGACGATGAAAACCTTTAATTATTCTTCAGAGAATTTCTGTTCACTTTTTAGGGGATTATATATTTAAGAGAATGTGACTAAAAGAAAAACAGTACTAGAGTGTAAATTTATTTAATGAAATAACAAATTTATAATTCATATCAGCGGCTATAAACCTCTCAACGAGTTATGTACTGAATAATTGACCTAACTCATCACAATATCAATCTTATTTTTAATATCATCTAAAATAATATGTAAGCCACATATGATAATTATTGTATCTTTAACTGTTAATGATACTAAAAATTAATGTACTAATTATTGATTGATACTAATTGACAACAAATATTTTAACAATGAAAACACATACTTTCCAACCTCCATTTGTGACTCGAAATCTTTCTTCTTCACCACAACATCCTTGAGCCTTTCCAGCGCCACGAAACCAGCTTCGGCGGAAAAGGGATCTAGTTATCGAAATCAAGAGTCTTCGATTCGGAGTCGAGAAGAAGCGAACAATGCAACTTCTGCAGGCTATTGTTCCTCGGCTGAATACGTCATAGTTTGGAGAGAGAGATATGGTTATGGTTTATGTGACAACATTCAATTGGTTACTCGGCTGACTTATGTGCACAGTCATGTTCATCAGACACTTAGGTTTTGCATATAATATAACTTTGGATAAAAAAATGATATATTATAATTTTGTATGGAAGAAAAATGAATCAAAATTTTTTCAAGGAACTAAAATCAAATTTTGGTAATTTTATAAAAACATATTTTAATCTAAAAATAATCACTTCATTTAAACTGCTAGAGTCAATTAATTTCAATGCAACAATAAAAAGATAAAATTCTTTAAAAATACAGAGAGATTTAAAATTGGAATAAATCACATGCAATAAATTTTTATTTTCTAATAGTTTAGTTAGAAAAAAACTATAAAAAGAATAATACTACCTAAAGCACATGCCACTTAATTTATATGGCAACACTGCATCAGCTACTGTGTGCAATAAAAAAAAACAAAGAAAAAAGAAGCCAAAGTATATAATTGAATTTGCATGCACAGGAACTAATTAAGTTATTGACTCACCAAAATTATATTACAAATTAAGTTATTAAATTATTAGGGTTAAAGATATAATTTAATCTTTTTTATTCTTAAAAATCAAAGAATTTATAGTAACTAACGCAACCTGATCAATCAACTAAATTAAACATCTTTAGTATAATTTAATCCTTATACATGTTACTGATTTTAATTTGGTTCCTGTATATAAAATTGGTTTTAATATATTTTTAGTTATTGTAATTTAATATTTTTTTATTTTTTATTTTTATAATTTTTTTATTTTAGTTCTTACAAATTATGATTATTTCATTTTTGTCTTTAAAATATTTTAGATAGTATTTTTTATTGTTTAAAGTGTTATTTAAAGTACTTTGTAAGAATGAAAAATATAACAATCATAATTTACAAAAAAAAAATATATAAAAATTACAAGAAAAATAAAGCAAAAATAAAAATTAATAACAAAAAATATTTATGCGTGTAAAGTTTTATTAAATTTGTCCTTGTATTTGTAAATGTTATTGGTTTAGTTGGTGCTATCATATGTACCATATGTTGACCGTCTACACACATTTTTAATTTAGTGTCATGTAGCACATTTTTATTTTAATTCTTACGAATACAGACCATAGTAAGAATGCACTAGATGTATAGAATCCAAATTAAAAATGCGTGTTTAACCCATTATTGATAATTTGTTCTACTTGTTCATGCAGGAAAAAGAGTTATGTTTTCTTGGCAACACATATCTGGTCAAGTCTGAAGCTGCTCTGTCATGTAAAAAAAAGTTAGCAAGATATATTCTTTAATACTTTTATAAAAATTTTCTTTTTATTGGATTAAATTATGAATGAAAAGTTAGGAAGATGGTATTCATAAATACTTTTTTTATATTTTATTTCCATTGGATTAAATTTGTGAATTTATTTTATTTTTTATGTGAATTTTATTAAATATGCGAGTTTCATTCTTTATTGATTCGATGTCATTTCCAAATTAATACTAGTAATACAATGACTTCTTTTTTTTCATTGTCCTTAATCTTTTGTCATGTTGTTATGTTTTTGACAGACGTCCATGCGTACTATTGTAGTTAAACAAAAAAAACATCATGACTTTTTTTCATTGTCCTTAATCTTTACATGATCTAAAAGAATCAATAATTTTAAATAATGTTCATACTTTATTGTATGTTTCACGAATTATATGTTTATTTTTGGAAATATTATTCCTAAAAATATAATATGTTTAATTAACTATTAAAAATTATTGATAGTTAAATTTTATTCACAAAGATGACTTTCTATTATGTAACACCATATATCTTGTCATATATATTTATATAATATCATACATGAAAATACAAAATTAATTAAAATAATTTTATTTAATAAATATAAAGAAACTCATGTGGATAAAAGGTTTATATTTGTATTAATCATTAAATTAAAAACTTTTCAAATAATGATATGAAAACACCTCTAGCTCAAAACAAGACCATCTAATTTTTATACAAAAGAAAATAAGTTAAGCAACGGAATAACATAAAGTATCATGTTCAGAATATTATGCAAATAATACATAAACTCATACCTAAATCTCACATCCTATCAGAGCATTGTGTTTCAGCGTCCTCTAACATGAGGTTCTCCATAACTATCCATCTAATCATCTGCTCCCACGAAAATAAAGTTTGATATCAACGTAGGATCCAAATATAAACAACACACAGAGAGTGAGTATCACATTTCTAACTAATAGAGAGAAATGGAACAACATAGATATACATATAATATAAAATGAAATATAGCTTATTTAAACACAGCTCACGTTATTCCACCACTTATCACATGACATCACATCTCAACACTATATGTCTCACACGTTTTCACATCATTCACGTACTCAAGAATCAAAACATTATACCATTCAACCAATCAATATCGATCAATGCACAAGCATTATCCAACAAATATACTAAAACTCAATCTTATATGCAATGTGGTATCATGTCAATGAAAAACCTTGTCGGACGCTAGGAATACATGACAAGACAAATCACACATTGGTAAATCAGATCACTCTCACTAGGTAAAATCATAGGGAGACCAATCATGGTCACTCTATTTTGCGAGAACACTTCAACCATATGGGATCAGCATAAGCTTTAAGGAACATTCACATGGAGTGTATTTATCCCCAAGGCCTATACTCCAAAAAGTCCGTCAAGGTCTCTCCCTCCTGATTCAAGTCCAACCCAAAAAATATTTTAGCACGCAGACCCTATCTATGAACTGTACAAAACACATGATTTCTCACTTGTTCTCAAAATAATTTTAACTAATCGCACCTCAAAGTGATTAAACTCGTCGAGTTCCCATAGTGGATCTCATCACAATATTCATCATCATCACACATTAACTCGTCGCCCTTAAGGGTCTTACAATCGTGTGATTGTTACAATCCATAGCTCACAACTTAATACATACACTATCTTAATACACATGTATCTCACAATTTATCACATATTCAATTTATCACTTATACACAATTTCATAATTCCAATATAACAATTTATAACGTTAATCTAGTAAATCTTGTCCAAAACACAAACGAATTATACAAAAATACTTCTCACAATATGGAGAGTAAAACCCCTCAAATAAATTCACATAATCATATCACAATCATAGGACTGACGCAACACCGATGCTGGTCAACGTGCGTCTAGCATCGATGCCTCTGACCATCGTTGTGTCTCCATTGCGTCGTCTTCGTTGGGCTCGAAAGTCTCCATCGTGCCTCCGACCATAGTTGCGTCTAGTCGTCATTGCAATGGACATCTCTAGTTTTCCCCTTCCCATCTTTTTTCCCTTTCATCTCTTCAATCTGGTTCATGAAAATCCTTTTCTCCTTTTTCCCCTGTACTGTATTGTTTGAATCTAGATTTGAATGACATTTTTTTTTTCAAATTTTATGATTTTTAAGATTTATTGTGGTTGTTTTTTTATCAACGAATTTATGTTCACTATTTTTCTATTGGGACAATTATTTTCCCCCATGTGTTATACTTGTTCTGTGAGAATAAATTATTTTTTTAATGGTAAGATATTATTTTTGAAGAGTCAAGGAACGCACCCAGCCACGTGGGAATGTTTTAGTGCCAAAAAAATTTAAGAAATGATTTCTTCACACTAAGTACCTGGAAAGAAACTTACACTAAAAATGTTGTGACATGCTCTGCTTTGAAAGATAGGTGAGACAACAAAACTTTTAATATTTTTAAAAGATAAGAAAGAAAACTAAATATAATCATGATAAAAAAAATATAAAAGATTAAAAAATATATCCTAATATTTTTATACATTTTTTATTGCATAAATTTATGTAAATTTTGATAATAATTTTTTATCCTGTTCTCACATTTTAATTTAAAAAGCTACTTTCCAAAATATTTCCATGTTACTCAGTAATTAATTTTTCATCTAAAATTTATTACATTTTAAAAATCATTTCAGAAACAAGTATTTCAAAAAACTGAAAAAACAGACTGTGATACTTTTGGTGAGCCTATAAGAAGCTAGTGTGGATTGATCTACCACAACTTATATGTTAAACGGGTTGATCCTTCTAAAATATATATAAAAAAAATCTTAAAAAAATAGGTATAGCATAGAGAACAATATAACTAAAACATAAGAATATGAAAAACATGCAGTAAAATAAAGCTAGGAAAAACACACAATTGAATAAAATAATACAACAAAAATAAAATAATCCAGGGTTTTATTGATAATTGAATCATAAAACATGAAAAAAACATTAAGATAAAAGTAAAATGAGTTAACCTAATTCACTATACAACTTGGATGGATCGATTTCTTAGTGGATTAGTTCAATTTTTCTTATAATCAAAGTTTTAATTTTTATTTATCTAATTCATCCTCAATCTATAGTGAGTTAGATTGACTCATAAATTTTGACTCACTTTAACAATTTTATACATAACAAATTATGAAAATATCACGTAATCAAAATGGATATTATTAGTGCCAAAAATAAATGAAATGATCAATTTAATTTAACAAAGACCTTACGAAAAGATCAAATTAAATTCTTTAAACTCAAGAGATGAAATTGAAACAAAATATATATAAGTAAGACCCAAAATTTATTATTAGTCCATTTTTTATTATAAACTAAATGAAATATGTTATTTTGTGGACGTTTATCTTTTACCAATGGTTGTAGGCAGAATAGTCGATTTGGTACCTTAAAACTGAATGCTGGTTCAAGTTGTAGTCCTAGATGTTAATAAACTAAAAAAAATCTTGAAGGTAGCTTTCACTTTTTACATATATCCTTTGTTACATATAGCTCTTTGGATGTTATCGTTAGAATAGAATTTAATCCTTAGATAGAAGGACCTGGTCTATCAACTTCTTTATTTTAATAATTATTATATTTTTTATTATAAATTAATTATTATCTTTTACTAATATTATTATTTTGTGTACATAATATTGCGGTCAACTAGTCAACTTGGGTCCCAAACCAAGAAGAAAATAAAGTCTTGGGCCGTTCGGCGTGACTTACGGGCTAGCTATCACATACCCGATAAATCCAGAGAAAAGAAAAACTTTGCACATAACTCGTTGATCTTCATTTCAATATGGTTCAGCCAACATGGTTATTTTCACTTTTGATACTAACGCTTCAATTATCAGCATCAGGTGATTCGATTCTTTAAACAACCACTTGTGCTAAACTTTCAATTAATTCATTCTCCTTTATTCATTCATTTAATTCACAGGGGTCAATTTCACGAAGTTCACTTTGGATAATTTTAAATAATGTTCATACTTTATTGTATGTTTCACGAATTATATGTTTATTTTTGGGAATATTATTCCTAAAAATATAATATGTTTAATTAACTATTAAAAATTATTGATAGTTAAATTTTACTCACAAAAATGTTTTTTTATTATGTGACATCATCTACAATCCATAGCTCTTAAGACTTATAATCGTGTGATTGTATGATTCATAGCTCACAACTCAATACATACAATATTCCAATACCCATGTATCTCAAAATTTATCACATATTCAACTTATCACTTATACGCAATTTCAATCACAATTTCATAATCTCAATATAACAATTTATTATGTTAATCTAGTAAATCTTGTCCAAAATACAAACGAATTATACAAAAATGATTCTCACAATATGGGAAGTAAAACCTCTCAAACAAATTCACATAATCATATCAAAATCATAGGACTGACGCAACATCGATGCTGGTCATTGTGCATTTGGCGTCAATGCCTCCGACCATGGTTGTGTCTCCATTGCGTCGTCTTTGCTGGGCTTAGAAGTCTCCATCGTGCCTTCGGCCATAGTTGCATCTAGTTATCACTGCAATGGACATCTGGTTTTCCCCTTCCAATCTTTTTTCCCTTTCATCTCTTCAATTTGGTTTATGAAAATTCTTTTCTCCTTTTCCCCCCTTTACTATATTGTTTGAATCTAGATTTGAATGATATTTTTTTTTTCAAATTTTATGATTTTTGAGATTTATTGTGGTTTTCTTTGATCAATGAATTTATGTTCACTATTTTTCTATTGGGACAATTATTTTCCCTCGTGTGTTATACTTGTTTTGTGTGAGGAAATTATTTTTTTAATTGTAAGATATCATTTCTTATATAAGAAATGATTCTGAAGAGCGAAGGAACACACCAGCCACGTGGGTTTGTTCCGGTGCCAAAAAAAATTTTAAAAACGATTTCTTCACACTAAGCACTTGGAAAGAAACTTGCACTAGAAATGCTTTGAGATGCTCTGCTTTGAAAGATGGGTGAGGCAACACAATTTTTAATATTTTTAAAAGATAAGAAAGAAAACTAAATATAATCATGATAAAAAAATATAAAAGATTAAAAAAAATATCCTAATATTTTTATACATTTTTTATTGCATAAATTTATGTAAATTTTGATCTTCTTCTCACATTTTAATTTAAAAAGCTACTTTCCAAAATATTTTCATGTTACTCAGTAATTAATTTTTCATCTAAAATTTATTACATTTTAAAAATCATTTCAGAAACAAGTATTTCAAAAAACTGAAAAAACAGACTGAGATATTTTCTAGTTCACTTCTGAGTGTTAGTTTTCTTTATTTTTTTAAAATTAAAAATCAAATACACCATTATTTTTATTCTTTATTGCATCACATCTCTAAATTAATAAGACTTATTTAACCAACAAACAATAAAAAAAAATGTGTTACTTAGAGAGCAATAAAAGATGTGTGGCTGGCAAATGAAGCTGTCATCATAAATTTCTTCCAAGCAAAAGTTGGACAAAAGGGACAACCAGTTTCGTTCTTCGTCAACACGGTGCTGCCCATGATTTTCCAATTGCGACTTTTCAAAGTCTTCCTTTTCTGTCCAATCCCAAAAGTTTTTTTTTTACTACAGAGGAGTGACTCACCCAAGATTACACATCAACAATACGGGGTAATAACAAACCCCTAAAATCTTCCAACAGAAGGGTATTTCTTGATACTTGCATATTAGAGCAGTGTCAATACGATATTTTTAATATTTTTATTTGTAGTGAAAATTTATTAAGAAAACAAAATTATAAGTAAAATTTACTACTAAGAAACTATATGAAATAAACTCTAAAAATATGTTTCATGGAATAAAATTTCCAAATTTATTAAATAATATAACTTATAAGTTTCATGAATTTTGATAGATTTTATTTAATAATAAATATATGTTTTTTATATATATAAATGATAGTTATCATCCACTAGAAGTAATCTTACTTAGGTTGGATATGAATACTTTGGATTATAAAACTCTAACATCGAGTATTTAGTATAATTGTATATTTAGAATTCAAATTCAAGATCATGACATAATCATATGTCAATTGATCTAGGCACTTAATACTTCTTTTCTCTCTAGTTATAAAATTCTTTTCAGAAATTTATTTGTTCATTTTTATAAGATTCTTTATCTAATTTTTAGATGCATTAATTATTTTTTTCCTAAATATCCTTACTTAATTATTTACTCTCTAAATATGAGAAACAATTAAGTAGATATAAAGATAAGAAAACTATGCCGATTTGGGTAAAGTTACCACAATTGCCTCTATGCCTTTGGGGATTGAAAAGCTTGAACAAGATAGGCAGCGCAATAGGCAATCCTTTGATGACTGATGAATGCACAACTCAGAAACTTAGAGTTTCTTATGCTCGCATATTGGTTGAGGTTGATACTACCCAAAAATTGGTAGAGGAAATCACCATATCTGACAGAACTGGAGGAAAGATAAAGCAGATTGTGGAATACGAGTGGAAGCCAGAATTTTGTGAGAAATGTCAAAAGGCTGGTCATCAATGTGGAAAGAAGAAAGTTGTCAAGAAATGGATACCTAGGAACAAGCAAGCA
The DNA here is from genome assembly GCF_000004515.6 of Glycine max. Classification (NCBI taxonomy): domain Eukaryota; kingdom Viridiplantae; phylum Streptophyta; class Magnoliopsida; order Fabales; family Fabaceae; genus Glycine; species Glycine max. Next base: position 50,930,779 of record NC_038251.2, on the reverse strand, counting down.
GATGAGGTAAAGGCAGATCCCCTTCCAAAGACACCTGTGCAGAATACTGAAACTGAAGGAGAGGACAAACCAGAAGGTTGGATTACAGTGGGCAAAGCTGCAAGACATACAGGAAAAGCTATAGAGGTAATTGGTACATCTAATGTTAATTGTTCTAATGGTTTCAAGGCTCTAGAGGTTTTGAATGACTCTCTAGGAGGCCTAGGGGTGGTTACATGATTATATCTTGGAATTTAAGGGGGTTAAATAATGTAGGAAAGCTAAAGGAGATTAGCTCCCGTCTCCTAAAGCTTAGGCCTACCATTGCTATTTTGATTGAAACTAGAGTGAAAAATAAGAATGCTAAGAAAATAAGAGATAAGCTTAAACTACCTCACAACTACCTGGACAATTACAAGTGGCATGATAATGGGAGGTTGTGGATTGAATGGGATAATAGTAAAATTGATGTGAGGCATGTTAAGTGTTCTAGCCAATATGTGCACGTGGGTGTGTATAACTTGCAGGGGGAGTTCAAATTCTGACTTACTGCAGTGTATGCCTTAAATCAGTTGGATAGAAGGAAAGTTCTGTGGAAAGATTTGGAGGCTATCCATAAACATCAACAGGGTCCTTGGTGTGTGATTGGTGACTTCAACAATGTTACTAAGGCTCAAGATAGAATTGGAGGAAAAGCTGTGACAGAAAGTGAGTACATTGATTTGCTGAACATGATGGAGACTACAGGCCTGGCTGAGATGGATACCACAGGTGAGTTTTATACCTGGACTAACAAGCAGGTGATAGGAACCATCTACTCTAGAATTGATAGGGTTCTGGGTAACTTGGACTGGTTTCAAGACAACTTGGATACTGTGTTGACAGTGCTGCCAGCCAATGTTTCGGACCATTCCCTGCTCTGTGTTAGTAGAAAAGATCCCATTATCAAGAACAATAAAAACTTCAGATTCAGTAATTGTCTAATTGAGATGGAAGGGTATAATGATATGGTGAAAGCCAGTTGGAGCAAACCTACTAGAGGTAGCCCTATGGTGAGACTGTGGAACAAGCTTAAGAGACTGCAGCAGGATATGAGAAGGTTTAGCAAACCCCTGAGTAATCTAAAGCAGAATCTGATCAAAGCCAGAGAAGATCTTCAATTTGCTCAGGAAAACCTTAGAAACAATAACATGAATGGAGATAGTATTGATAGAGTGAGGCAGCTGACAGAAGAGGTTATTAATCTTAATGAATTGGAGGAAAAAGATGCTTATGCAGAGAGCAAAAGTGGATTGGATAAGGAAAGGTGATGGGAATAATTCCTTTTTCCATGCTATTATAAAAAGCAGAAATAATAGAAGAAATATATATATGCTGCAGAAAACTGATGGAACCTTACTTGAAAACCAGTCTGAGATAGAGGATGAGATCATGGATTTCTACAAGAAACTCATGGGGACTGAGGATAGCCAGCTGCACCATATTGACATAGATGCTATGAGAAATGGCAAACAAGTTAATATGGATCAAAGAAGATATCTTGTGAGCAATATCACTGAGCAGGATATTGAGAGAGCCCTTAAAGGGATAGGTGATGATAAAAGCCCAGGGATTGATGGATTTGGGGCTAAGTTTTTTAAGGCCAGCTGGTGCATAGTAAAAGAGGATGTTATAGCAGCTATTCTGGAATTTTTCAACACAGAAAGATTGTATAGAGGCTTTAATAATACAGTGGTAACTTTAATCCCTAAAGGTGATAATGCTAGGTATGTGAAAGATTATCGTCCCATAGCTGGCTGCACAACTGTGTATAAAATCATTGCCAAAATCATAACTGAGAGATTAGGGAAAATTCTTCCTAGCATCATTAGTCATAGCCAGGCTGCCTTTGTGCCTGGGCAGAATATTCACAACCATATCCTTTTAGCTTATGAGCTCCTCAATGGGTATGGCAGGAAAGGTGGAACCCCTCGTGTGATGATGCAGTTAGATTTACATAAGGCATATGACATGGTTAATTGGAGGGCCATGGAATGTATTCTTAAGGAAATAGGTTTACCTATGCAGTTTGTGAGTTGGATCATGACTGGTGTCTCCACATTCTCCTATAGGTTTAATGTTAATGGAATCTATTCTGACATTATGCAAGCCAAGAGAGGGATTAGACAAGGGGACCCCATGTCCCCTATGCTTTTTGTGATAATCATGGAATATATGCATAGAACTTTGGTGAAGATGCAGCAAAATCCTGACTTCAATCATCACTCGAAATGTGAAAAAATTGGCCTAACTAATCTCACTTTTGCTGACGATGTTTTACTTTTCTGCAGGGGGGATAGTAAATCTGTATCTATGATGATGGAAACCATTAGAAAAAATTCTGATTCTACAGGGTTAAAGGTGAATCCAGCAAAGTGTCAGATGTTCTTTGGAGGAATGGATGGTTGTAGCAAAGAAAATCTGAGAAGGATAACTGATTTTGCAGAAGGAAAACTCCCTGTGAGATACCTTGGCGTGCCCTTATCTTGCAAAAGGCTCACTATTCAGCAGTACATGCCACTGATAGACAAAATAGTGGACAGAGTGAAGCATTGGACTAGCAAATTGCTAAGCTATGCTGGGAGAATCCAGTTGGTGAAGAGCATCACTAGTGCCATTGCAATGTACTGGATGCAGTGCTTCCCACTGCCTCAGTTTGTTCTTAGGAAGATTAATGCTATTTGCCGAAGTTTTGTTTGGACAGGTAAACAAGAGATTAGCAAGAAAAGCCTAGTAGCTTGGGATACAATGTGTAGGAATAAAAGCCAGGGTGGTGTTGGCATTATTAACTTGCAGGTTTGGAACATTGTTAGTCTGATGAAATGTCTTTGGAATATTTGCAGAAATTCTGAGAATCTTTGGGTGCTGTGGGTTCATACATATTATCTGAAGGGCAATGATGCTATTACTGCTTTTGTCAGGCCTAATAGTTCTTGGATCCTTAAGAACATTATGAATCAAAGAGATAAACTGGGTCAGATACAACAACATTGGGACCAAGCTCTCAGTAGACAGAAGTTTCCTATGAGTGCTATGTATCATGGGCTGACAGAGGAACACCAAAGAGTGCCGTGGAGGTCTGTGATGTGTGGGAACAAGGCTAGACCGCGAGCTGTCATTTGCTTGTGGCTTGCTTGTCACAAAAAGCTCTCTACTAAAGATAGACTAAGAAGATTTGGAATGATCCAAAGTAGTGATTGCAGTATTTGTAATTGTGCTGATGAGACTATAAATCATCTTTTTTTCAACTGCAGTGGCACTAGAGAAATTTGGGGGAACATTTTGGATTGGCTGGGTAGAAGACATGATCCGAGGGAGTGGGATATGGAGCTTGCTTGGATTATTGAGAACACCAAAGGTAAAGGTTGGAAAAGTGCTCTGCTGAAAATGGCAACAGCGGAGACAGTTTATAATGTGTGGCACTATAGAAATAGCATGTGCTTTGGTACAGTTGTGGATAAACAGGTTATAGAAAGGAATATCATTGACAACATAGTGTATAGAAGTTGGCAATATCCAACTCTTAGAAGTCATGTTGCAAAGCTAATGATGTAGGCTGTTAGGTTTTTGCTTTGGTCCTGGTTGTTTGGTTGGATCGTTTCGATCACCTTGTATCAAACTGTTTTTTGAATTAACATTCTTCTTTTTGATTCAAAAAAAAAAGATAAGAAAAATATAGTTTTGAAATGATAATATAATTAATTGACTGATTTAATGTAATTAATTACTTTACTTAATAAGCAAGAATTAATGAAAAATGATCTTATAATTAGGGATGGAAAAATTAATATAAAAATATTTTTATACTAACTTTGCCAACTTGGTGATGTTAAAGTGAGCCAACTTGACCCAACCTAGCTCACTTTTGGTGAGCCTATAAGAAGCTAGTTTGGATTGATCCACCACAAGTTATATGTTAAACGGGTTGATCCTTCTAAAATATATATAAAAAAAATTCTTAAAAAATAGGTATAGCATAGAGAATAATATAACTAAAACATAAGAATATGAAAAACATGCAGTAAAAAAAAAGATAGGAAAAACACACAATTGAATAAAATAATGCAACAAAAATAAAATAATCCAGGGTCTTATGGATAATTGAATCATAAAACATGAACAAAACAAGAAGATAAAAGCAAAATGGGTTAACCTAATTCATTATACAACTCGGGTGGATCGATTTCTTAGTGGATTAGTTAAATTTTTCTTATAACCAAAGTTGGTTAATTTTTATTAAGTTCATCCTCAATCTATGGTGAGTTAGATTGACTCATGAATTTTGACTAACTTTAACAGTTTTAGTGATACATGACAAACTATGAAAAATATCACGTAATCAAAATATATATATTATTAGTGCCAAAAATAAATGAATTGATCAATTTAATTTAACAAAGACCTTATGAAAGACCAAATTAAACTCTTTAAACTCAAGAGATGAAATTGAAACAAAATATATATAAGTAAGGCCAAAATTTATTATTAGTTGATTTTTTTATTATAAACTAATAGTGTGTTTGGATGGAGCAATATAACAGAGAAATTCATTTTTTAAGGAATTTAAAATGATTCATGATAAAATAACTTGTTTGGATAGAGTATTTGAAAGGAGATTTAATTTTTGGTATTTTTATGAATCATTTTGATTGACTAAAATAGTGTGATTTCAAATTCTCTAAAAAAATATAGAATTTGAATTATTTTTTTTGGAGATGCTCATTCTAATTCATGTTCTTGCTCATAACTCTTTCTCGCTCAACACTCACAACTATGGGTGACCAAAGTTTTTACAGCCGATATCGACATAAGTTATTTTTTACTGACGTTGGCCGAGATTTTTTCGGTCAGAATTTTTTTGTATGATGTCAACTAAAGCTATTTTTTGCCGATATCGAATAAGAATTTTTTTAAATGATGTTGGTTAGAGTTATTTTCTCACTGACGTCAGTCATGGGAAATTTTTGCTAATGTCGGCCAAAGATTTTTTTGATCGTTGTCATCCAGGTTTTTTCAGTTGATATTGACCAATGATTTTTTTGCCAATGTTGGCTAGATTTTTTCTACTAACATCAGTCATGACTAACTTTTGAGTAGACACTTGTTAGGGTTTTTCAGCCGACGTCAGCTAGGCTTTTCCAGCCAACATCAGCCAAATCTATTTTTTAGCCAATATTGGCTAGGGTTATTTTTTAGCCAATGTTAGCTAGGGTGTTTTGCCTGATGTCAAGTAGATTTTCTTAGACGACGTCGATTAGGATTTTTTTGCTGACATCGACTAGGGTTTTTGGGCTGACATCAGCCAGAGCTATTTCTTAATCACATTAGCTAGGTTTTTTGATTGATGTTGGCTAGGGTTTTTTCTGCGAACACCAGCTATATATTTTTTATCGACATCGGACATGACTATTTTTAGTCGACATCAACTAGGTTCTTATAGTCGACATCCACTAGAGTTTTTTCAATCGACATCGATCAGAGTTATTTTTTAGCTAACATCAGCCAAGGCTATTTTATAGCCGATGTTGGGTAGGTTTTTTGTCCGACATTGATCAGGACTATTTTTTAGCCAACTTCGACTAGGTATTTTTTGGCCAACGTTGACCAATAATGTTTTTCAGCTGACATCAAGTAGGTTCTATTGGTTGGCATCGATCAACCTATTTTTTAGCTGATATTGGGTAGATTTTTTTGTCAACGCTTGCTAGGATTTTTTAGGCTGATGTTGACTAAAAATAGCCTTGGTCAATGTCGTTAGAAAAGACCCTAGCCGGTGTCGGCCAAACAAACCCTAGCCGACATTGGAAAAAAAAATCTAGCCAGCATCGGTTGAAAAATAGACTCAACCAATGTTAGCCAAAAAATAGCCCCGACTGATGTCAGCTGACAAATATTTTCGGCATACTTTGACAAAAAAAAAAAACCTTATTTGATATCGACGGAAAAATAGTCTTGGTTGATGTCGGTTTAAAAACATCCCTGGTTGTGGTTAGGCAAAACAACCTAGTTAAAATTATTAATATTTTGTATTTATAAATTATTAAAATTGAAAATATTTTTTAATTAATATTTTAAAATTAGACTGTGTTTATTTTCTATAAAGTTTAATATTAAAATTTCATCTATTTAAAATATAAAATTAAAATTTTACATATGGAGAAAATTAAATTGTCCTATTCAAACAAAGAATTTAAAATGGAAAAAATTTAAATTGATTTATTCAAACAAAAAATTTAAATAAATAAAAGAAATTAAAATCAAAGTAATTCAAAACATTTCAAATTCGTTGAAAATTTAAAATTCCTTATGTAAATGAAAATAAAGTCAACTTGGGTCCCAAACCAAGAAGAAAATAAAGTCTTGGGCCGTTCGGCGTGACTTACGGGCTAGCTATCACATACCCAATAAATCCAGAGAAAAGAAAAACTTTGCACATAACTCGTTAATCTTCATTTCATACTCTTTCCTATTCATTTTCAATATGGTTCAGCCAACATGGTTATTTTCACTTTTGATACTAACGCTTCAATTATCAGCATCAGGTGATTCGATTCTTTAAACAACCACTTGTGCTAAACTTTCAATTAATTCATTCTCCTTTATTCATTCATTTAATTCACAGGGGTCAATTCCACGAAGTTCACTTTGGTTAACCAATGCAACTACACGGTGTGGCCAGCGTTAATGGGAAATGTTAATCTTTCAACGTTAAAGGGAAATGATAATCTTTCAACGACTGGCTTCGTTTTGAGAAGTGGCGAATCTTCCACTGTGACTCCACCTGCAAAATGGAACGGTCGGATCTGGGGCCGCACTCTCTGCACCAACAGTTCAGGAAATTTCTCTTGTGTCACCGGTGATTGCGGTTCCGGAAAGATAGCATGTGACGGAAAAGCAGGTTCTATGCCGGTCACGGTTCTAGAGTTTTCCTTAAGGCACACCCATTATGCTGACTATTATGATGTGAGCCTAGTTGACGGATTCAATGTGCCGGCGATAATTGTTCCCATAAGCAGCAGCAGCAAGTGTAACAGCACGGGGTGTGCGGTCGATATGAATAGAGTGTGTCCGACGGAGCTAAAGACAATACAAAATGGACAAGTGGTGGGGTGTCAGAACCCCTGTGGTCGGCGGTCCCAAGAACGATATTTTTGTTGTATTGGTGGTGATGCGAGATCCAACTGCAAACCAAGCGTGTACTACTCGAAAATATTCAAGACTTCATGCCCGCAAGCCTACAGCCACCCAAAAGGCGACCAAACCAGCATGTTCAGCTGCTACGATCCTGTCGATTACAACATTGTCTTTTGTCCTACATCTAGCAACAGGTTAGATAATTATTATAAAAATTAATTTATGATTAAATGGCAATTTAATAATTCTTTTTTACATTGAATGTGTTGGATCCAAATCATCAATTGTTAAATTTTTTTATATATTAACATAAAAGTGACAAAATATATAATAAAATATTCTATAGTTTACCTAATCAGTTTATATTTGATAGAATGTATTATAGAATATAAGATAAGATATTCTATCATTATTCTTAATTTATCTTGTAATTCTTTGTACAAGCTTAACAAGAGCAGAGAAAATAATTTTTTTGTCTCATCCCTCCAACTAATTTTGGGGTTGAGTTAGATCAAAAACTGACTCTCTAATAAAAAAAGTATATTTACACATTTATTATCTAATGTAAAATTTACCAATCATAAGGTTTGAACTAATTCAGCCTAATTTGAAGCTAATTTTGATAGGTTTGAACTTTAGAAATTAGATTTGATAAATTTTAAATATGTATTTTGTCATCTCAATTTTTTTTTTTTTAAATCATGTAGTTATTATAAGTATTTAGTGAAATATTCGTTAAATAACATGATTATTCACTTTAATGAGATGTCTTCTTTTAATTACGTTTATTTTATTCATAAAATTTAAACTAATCTTATTTAAGGGGATTGAATATAATTTTTTACAAATCACTCACTTATTAATCATCTAAACTTATTTTGTGTTTATAGTTTCTCTTTTAGAATATATTATTTAAAACAATTATGTATTTATAAAACTTCTTAATTTATTGAATTATATTTTGTATAATATAATCTTATATTTATATTATTTATTTTAAGTATATCTTAATTATAGCTTTACAATCTTTTAATTTTATGATTTAATTATATATAAAATTAAAATTGATATATATATATATATATATATATATATATATATATATATATATATATATTATGTCAGCAAATTGAGGTAACTTAGTTTTTGTCTCATATATTAATATATTAAAGATACACTCATCCCACTAATTCCTCTATCCTACGGTCCAATATATGCTATTCCTGTTTCAAAATATTTGTTTTAAAAATATTCTGAACTTTAACCAAGAATTCTTCTTCATCATCATCATCATTTTTAATTGGAAAAAAGGTATTAAGCTCCCTTGAACTTTACTCATTTTACAAATAAATACTCTAAACTTTAATTTTGTTACAATTAACTCTTAAATTTTATCTTTTTTTTTTATAAATAAACACCATAAAGTTTAATTTTGTTTCAATCAATCCTTAAACTTTACATATTTTTTACATAGAAACCTATATTTCAATTTCGTTTCAATAGTTTTTGGAAAAAATTTCATCTCAATTAAGTCTTAAAATTTACGCTTTTCATAAACAATTTCTTATGTTAAATAGGGGTTAAATTGTTAACAAAACAATTTTCACCATTTATTTATTTCATCTCAACCATTTTTTATTTTTTTTTATAAATATATTTTCCAAAAATTAAAACATAATAAAAATTTATAACTAAAAAATCAAATAAAAACTTTTTTTATTAATGTTATTATTTTCCCTATTATATATATTTTCTAAATTCATATTCATTATTATATTTTAAATATGAAAAAATTAGTTGTAACAAAAAAAATTAATGAATAATTAATGTTTAAGATAAATAACTTTAAAAAAGCTATTTAAAAGGATAAATTTTAAAAATCAATTGAAATGCAATTAAAGTTCAAGGGGTCCATTTATAAAAAAAAAGTTAAAGTTTACATATCAATCATAATAAATTTAAGTTTAAATATATTTTTAGTTTAAATATATTTTTAGTCCTTCTAAATTAATATTTTATCATTTTTGATACATTTAAGTTTATTTTTATAATTTTAGTATTAATAAGTTGATGAATTTTCAATTTTGCTCCTATGTAAATTTATGGAGACTATAAATGAAAAAATTAAAATATTAAAGGGACTAAAATAAATAAATAAAATTTACAAAAACCAAAATTAAAAATATCAATTTACAAGGATTAAAATTAAAAAAATGAACATGTATGGACCAAAAACAAATGTTAACTTACGGCGACAAAAAAATATTGAAGCCTAAATTTAAAGTTCATGGTGTCTATTTTGAAATGAGATAAACTTTAAAGAATAGTTGTGACAAAATTAAAGTTTAGGTGTCTATTTGCAAAAACGATGATAAAGTTTAGGAGGACTTGATACTTTTTGTTCTTTTTAATTTTATCCTTTTTTATTCTTATTAAGTTAACTACTTCATCTTTTATAATTATTTTATTTCTTTTCTCAATGTATTTTTTAATCTATCAAAATATTAGTACTACTTCCTTTCAATTTTTAGTATATGCTTTAAAATTAAGAGGTGTGCATATGCATTTAGATAATAAATAGACGTATTTAAATAAACCTTTTAACATATAGAAATAATGAGACGTTAAATTCATCAAATTTTTTGTGAGTTAAATCAACTGTAAACTTGAATTTTTGGAGAAATTAGCAGCGGTTGAAACCGCAGGCAGTGGACACTTTAAACTGACGCCAAAAATCGATTTTGTTGCAGTGTTAAAGTCCATAAATTAATTTTAACTAATGAGAAGTAATTTATTTTATCTTTTATTTATTTTTATAAGTATTTATTCAGACATAAAATTAAAAGCTTCTATGTTTTTAAATACTAATAAAAGATAATAAAATAATCATTTGCCTCATTGTTCATTGTTTTTCAATGAGGGAGGAATTAAGCATGCATAATTTCATATAACATGTTCCAAATACTTTTGGACAGGATATTACTTTTCTTTTCGGTTTAGATATTGTCTTTCATATTTAATTACTTTTATTTCAACTCACACAGGACACTCATGTCAATTTAAATTTTACCCATCCCTCTTTTTACTATAACTAACTTAATTTTCTGTGTCTAACGCATATTAAATTCATATTTTAAAATTTATAGAAATAATTTTTTATATTATTTTATATTTTTAATATATTATTAATTATTTAGTTTAAATTTTAATAAATATATGTTAGTAAATATGTGAATAAAGTGACTTTGATAACCGTATTATTGGTACAAATTATTTAGTTTGTTAATAATTAATCTTTGTCAAAGTGAGATATGTTTTTTATTTTTATTTTAAAAAATCAATTTATAAATTCATCAAAATATACAATAAGAGAAATATTTAAGTATGAATAATATGAACTTTATTAAGCAAAATTTATTTAACTTTTTACTTAAAATTAAATTTAAATAAAAAAATCCAATCTAGTGAAATTTATATTTACTTATTTTTTTTTATCGATATTGACATGTACAACTTATATTATTTGGATTTAAGATACTCAATAAATAACAAGATTAAGTATACTAATTTTCTCAAACTAACATAATTTTTTTTAAAAAAAATTACCTATAAGTTTATTTGATAACCCTACATTATTTTTTATTTGATATTGTTTTTAGGAATACTTTAATTGTTTAATACTCATTTCAAATTCATGAATCTAGTTCTAACATACTCAACCCTTCTTAAGTGCGAGAAGCTATTTATAAAGCGGTTGTTGTTTTCTAAGAGGAACTCACGCTTTGTTTGAAGAAAAGTAAAAATAATGGAAATTATAAAATAATTTAACCAATATACATTATTATTTATTATTAGTATGGCCACTGCACAAGGATGACACGTACAAATCGGGAAATAGTCCAAAAAATTATTTATTGTTAGGTGGAATTTATGTAAAATTAACAAAAAAGAAAATGAAACTGAAATTATTTAATGGTATCAATATAAATGAATTTTACTCCATAATAATAATGTATTGATAGACTAGAAATTTGAGTGTTCAACATTAAAAAAAATATACAAATGAGTACTCACACAAGACTCAAGTGTGTGTATATAAATAAAATTTTACTAATAAAAACTAGACTACTTATAAATATTTTTTGAGTCTTTAGATCTACCATTACTTAATAAGGCTTTGATCCAACTCACCTAAATTCTATTCCACCAAAAGAAAAATTCTAATTTTATTAACATTATGACATATTTCTCAATAAAGTTTGATTGGTTGTTTTATACACATGTACTTGGACATTGGGTTATTAACAACATTGATTTGCACTTTTTTTTTTTTTCTTTCAAAGATCAATAATAATTGTTAATATTTATAATATAATGTAGCCGAAGTGTTGGGGACTCACTCATGGCTGGAAATGGGACATCTCGGTGGCTTTCTCCTTCAGGTGATTTTGCATTTGGGTTTTACCAACTTCCTAATGAGTTTTTCTTGTTGGCTGTTTGGTATGACAAGATGCCAAATAAGACCATTATTTGGTTTGCAAATGGAGACAACCCTGCTCCTATAGGATCAAGGTTAGAACTAAATGACTCTGGACTAGTGCTCAATAACCCCCAAGGTTTAGAGCTATGGAGATCAAATTTTGCATCAGGTACAATTTTTAATGGTCTAATGAACGATGATGGAAATTTTCAACTCTTAGACCAAAATGCTGTGTCACTATGGGAGACTTTCACCCATCCAACTGACACGTTAGTACCTAATCAAGTAATGGAGTTAAATGGAAAACTTTTTTCACGACGAGGAGAGTTTAACTTCTCTCATGGAAGATTCAAACTTCATTTACAAGAGGATGTAAATCTTGTGCTCAGCCTTATCAATTTGCCTAGCAACTACAGTTATGAGCCTTACTATGATACTGGCACTGCTGATGCTAATAACCAAACGAATATTGGCATGAAATTGATATTTGACAAATCAGGCTTCTTATACATACTGAAAAAAAGTGGGGAGAAGTTTTATATTACCAAGCCAAATGAGACGATCTCAACTAATGACTTCTACTACAAAGCAACGATCAATTATGATGGAGTTTTTACCGTATCATATTACCCCAAAGATCTAAGAAAAGGACAAGGATGGGTCACTACAAAGACTATACCAGAAAATATTTGTTTGAGTTCTACATTCACAGATGGCGAAGGTGTTTGTGGGTTTAATAGCATATGCAATCTCAAAGCTGACCAAAGGCCAATATGTAACTGCCCAGAGAGATATTCTTTAATTGATTCAAATAACATGTATGGTGGTTGCGTACCAAATTTCCAAGTTGTTTGTCAAGGAGGTGGGTATATGGTTTCACAAGATGATTACATAATGAAGGAATTGCGAAACACTGATTGGCCTACATCTGATTATGAAACATTAAGTCCTTATAGTCTTAAAGAATGCACAAAATCTTGTTTGCAAGATTGCTTGTGTGTGTTGGTTACTTTCAGTGGAAGTTCTTGTTGGAAGAAAAAACTTCCACTTACAAATGGGAGAAGAGATAAGGGAGTAAATGCAACTTCTGTCATAAAATTGATGAAAAATGATTACCTTTTGACCTCTTTCCCAAACCCAAATGGGAAGAAAGATCATGATGTCTTGATCGTTGTGTTATCAGTTCTTTTGGCCGGCTCTGTGTTAATCATTTTGATGTTGGTTGGTGCATTATATTTTGGTTTCTCGTGCAACCGCAAGAAGATCGAAAGTAGTAGAACCAACAAAAGTGTTGCTAAAAAGAATTTGCATGACTTTACCTTCAAGGAACTTGTGGAAGCAACAAACAACTTTAGAGAAGAATTGGGAAGAGGATCTTTTAGCATTGTATACAAAGGAACAATAGAGATGACTAGTGTGGCGGTTAAAAAATTAGACAAGTTGTTCCAAGATAATGACAGGGAATTTCAAACTGAGGTGAATGTAATAGGCCAAACTCATCATAGGAACCTAGTTCGTCTACTTGGATATTGCAACGAAGGACAACATCGAATTCTGGTATACGAGTTTATGAGCAATGGCACTTTAGCAAGCTTCCTTTTCTCTTCTTTGAAATCCAATTGGGGCCAACGATTTGACATTGCCCTTGGGATTGCCAGAGGTCTTGTTTACTTGCATGAGGAATGTTGCACCCAAATCATCCATTGCGACATAAAGCCACAAAATATACTTTTGGATGATCAATATAATGCTAGAATTTCAGATTTTGGGTTAGCAAAGCTATTATTGATCAATCAAAGCCGCACTGAAACTGGAATTAGAGGAACAAAAGGGTATGTTGCACCAGATTGGTTTAGAAGTGCACCAATCACTGCTAAGGTTGACACTTATAGTTTTGGTGTGTTGTTACTAGAGATCATTTGTTGTAGAAAGAATGTAGAAAAGGAGCTTGTTAATGAAGAAAAAGGGATATTGACTGATTGGGCATATGATTGCTACAAGACTAGAAGACTAGAAATTCTTTTAGAAAATGATGACGAAGCTATTAATGACATAAAGAGCTTTGAAAAACTTGTGATGATTGCTATTTGGTGCATTCAAGAACATCCTTCTCTTAGGCCAACAATGAAGAAGGTTTTGCTGATGCTAGAAGGAAATGTTGAAGTTTTAACACCCCCAAGTCCCTACCTTCATGGATCTATTAGTGAAAATTGAAATTAGTTTCTTTTGGATGTAATTTTGATATTGTCTTTGCTTCACCTTTTCGCAGTTTATTTGTTCTTTTAGTTGTTCTTCAAATTGATTTTTCATGTCACGTTTTCTTTTTTCTTCTTCTTTTAAATAAAGATAAAGGCATGAAGTGTTTCTTTTTCAACTAGTATTCAATAATAACCATACTCCTTTCTTCTTGCGTGTTACTCAATTATCTATTTTTTTTCCCGTAATCTAAATTCATCTTTTAGAAATTAGAACATATTATTTTTTACATACATTCAAAATGTATATGGTGTTTAGGTATGTTTTAAATTATTTTTTTTTGTGATTTGTTGTAGAGAGCACTATGAGAAAATCTACTCTCCATGTATATTTTAAGAGTCAAGCTAATGAAGTTAAAACTCCTCATTTTTAAGCTTTGTATAACAATTCATAGTTCCTAGGATAGAAGATGCTAATATGTCTTTATGAGAGAAAGATCCAAGAAAATATTATTATATTTGGGAATATCTGTTGTCCAACATGACCAAATTTGTAGAGCTTACATAAAAAGTTGGATCATATCAACCTATAGATATAAAGTTTCTAGTTTCTACATTTGGAAATATTCCTTGACACTTTCAACCTTCTTGGTTTAAAAAGTTTTCCAGTTGATTAGAGTATTCACCTCACAAGGATGTTGTATTTTGTTTACCATGTTACTTATTAGATAACAATCACAGCGGTTGAAATGGTGGAAGAAATGCTTTTAGTAAAGTGATATTTAGAATTTGGAAAAAAAATTAATGATGGAAATAATTGTACATTTTTATGTCATCAAGGAGTTAGTCTTAATTTATTGCATAAAAGATTATTGAAATTTTGTGATGATTTAATTGATCATTCTCAACATATTGAAAAAATATTTGATAGGGAAAGTGCTGAAATTATTGCCAACAACCGTTTGTGGCTAAAGATTTCCATTGATGCGATAAGATGACTCATATTTTAAGCATGCGCTTTTAGAGGTAATGATGAAAGTCTTTACTCATTGAATAGAAGGGACTTTATTGAACTAATAAAGCTTTTGTCTTCCTACAAATCTAATGTTGCTAATGTTGTCCTTGAAAATGTTCCTTGAAATGCTCAATAATTGATGTGTTAAAATAGTGCTCATATACAAGGGTAAATGTACCCACGCAGTAGTACCAATGGACTAAAAATCCAATTAACGAACCTAAGAGACCAATTGTATTATCAAATAATCAAAATTATAAAACTAAACATTTGAGATAATTTGAAAAGAAGATTGAAGTATTTTTCTGGTTTTTGATTTTTAAAAGAAAAAAAAAGACACTATCGCAAAAGAGAGATTTGAGTGATATTGAAAATGATTGGGGATTATGATTCACTAATACCAATTTTTCCCAATCTTAGTTCCTATAAAATTCCTACAACAGTTAATTGTCGATTTTCAAAGTCAATCAAAGCCTATGATCAAGGTTGATAGATGCTCCTTGTCTTAAATCAATACTCCATTATACTCCATGGATTATGGATATATTAATTTAAGTTAAAGGATATAATCAATTTCAGGGATGATTAATTAAGAATTAATTTATCTATCGAAAATTATCCAAACAGTTTGATCATACAATTTGGTGTCACTTCTACAAAAAAACAGTTTCAACATCGGCCTCTTAACATCGGTTATAGACAAAACCGATGTTAAGTAAAACGCATGGCATATTTGTAAATAAAGTATAGTTCTTAACATCGGTTTTTCAAAGAAAACCGATGTTGTACTTATAATATAAAATTTGAGAACGCGAGCCCTAGCTACTTTCATCGCGCTCTATTTTTGTTCGTCTTCCTCGCTTCTTTTTCTTTGCGACCTCATAGTACAGGCTTTTGTAATTGCACGTTACCCAGGTACAGTCTCACAGTACAGGGTTTTGTTCTTCACAACCTCACGGTACAGGGTTTTCTTTTTCTTCTTCTTGTTCCTGTTGTTATTTGTTTGTATGTTCGTTTCTTCTTCTTTTATTCTTCTTTGTAACTGCACGTTACCCAGGTGGTCACTGCAAGGAGGTTCGTGCTTGCAAGGTGCTGAAGGTGGTGACTTTCAGTCCGTTGGTGTTCGCAAGGTGCTTCGTGCTCCCAAGGTGCCTATTTTATAATTTTGGTTATATTTGGTTTATGAGTATGGTTATGTAAATATTGTTATTTTGCTAGACGCGTATGAGTATGATTACAACTTTTTTGGTTTATGAGTATGATTAGAACTTTTTTGTTTGTTTGTTTGTTATCTTGTCTGAATGAGAATTGTGATTTCTAGAGGAGTAGATTGCTATTGGGCTTTGTTTGAGGGGTAGACTTATTAAGTTGGTTTTGTTTTAGAAAATAATAATCACCCCCACTAGAGAATGGCTTGATTGGTACTGATCTTTGTTTGAGGGGTAGACACAGACATTGGCTTTGCATGATGAACAAAATTTGAGTTAGGCTTGTTTGTGGTTGAACTTTTGTGTTGTTGAGGGTTGAAGTCAGATAAGTTGCTGTTTGATGGCAGTAAGTTTTGGGGTCTGGATTTAGCTTCCAATCATCACACATAAATGGGTTATGTGTAGGCCAAGGTTTTTGATACTATTTTGAAATTGAAATTGGGTTTGAGATATTGGGAGTAAAAGAGGTGTTTTGGAGACTATTTTGAAGGTTTTGTTCTTTGAGTGCAAGCCAAGGTTGATTTTGGTTAACTCATGAAGCAAAGCAATTGCAATTAGGAGATTACCTATAAGAAGAGATTGTGTATGCAATTGGGGTTCCAAATGGTAATTATTTAGGATTTTAGTTTCAGAATTTGAAATGGGGAAAGATGGGAACAATATTCTTTCAAATCCAATACTAAAAGTCTAAAACTAGAACATACTTGGTCTTAAATGCAATGTATGCATATTGTATTGTTTGGTAAGACGTTAGCTAAGAGTGAAGAGTTTAGAATTCGGCTTCCAAACCAAGTGGTTTTCAAGGTACTCTTAAGATTCTTTGGGAGAAAATCCTTAAATCCTAAGAACAGTTTTTATATGCCTAAAAACAAGATTGTAGGAACTGGTTTCACTCCAAAATTCATCTCAGGTCAAAATCTAAGTTTTTTGAGGCCTTAAAGTGCATTTAACTTTAGTTAAAAATGAACTCAAGGGTTTAAAACAAGTTCTACAAGTTCAATGATTATGAAATTTTATGGAGAGTTAGACATTAGCAATATAAAATTGAGGAAAAAGGTTTCGTTCCAAAACATACATTCCTAAGAGTGAAGAGTTTAGAATTCGGCTTCCAAACCAAGTTGTTTTCAAGGTACTCTTAAGATTCATTGGGAGAAAATCCTTAAATCCTAAAAACAGATTTTATATGCCTAAAAACAAGATTGTAGGAACTAGTTTCACTCGAAAATGCATCTCGGGTCAAAATCTAAGCTTTTTGAGGCCTTAAAATTCATTAACTTTTGTTAAAAATGAACTGGTTTCACCCTGCATTTGTTTAGAGGATCTCTGTACAATTACTTGTCAAGGAGCTTAATTAATCTAACCAACAAATCACATCCTATCCACGTAATCATACAACTTTGCATGGTTACCAATAAAAGAAACAATTGTGATTAAAATCTTAAGATTACATTGGTCTCTTTCTTTATAGAACCATAAGATTGCTCCGACGTTAGGGAAAATATCTAAATGAAGAAAAGTATACTATCAAGAACGGTCACTAGAATAATTTATAAGTGCCATTTAATTATAAATTGTACCTCCAAGAAGGGTCATGTCCTTTCCATTCTTGGTTTGTGCCACACTTTTTTGCCAGCCAATACACCAGATATCCCGGGGGACAATTAAGGACAAATTAAATTAAGAAACACCATAATTAAATTCTAGTAATTAAATTATCAAACTAAGGTACTCAAATACATTCAAAAACATACACAATATATCAAATCTAGGTGCTCAAATACATTCAAACATATTAACTTAAGATTGAAGCCCTTAAAAGAAAAACATATTTGTCATTTGAGTATCTAGCATCTACACAGCTTCTTAAATAAGAAATTGTTTAGGTTGTACAATGAAATGAAGCTCCTACTCACTTTAAACTGGAATAGGTAGTCATGAGGATAAACTGTCAGAGATAGAGAATCCTCAAAATGAAGCTTGAGAACTAGAAATCCACGATCAACATTGCAAGAATACAATGGTCAACATACTAAGGGCTGCATATACTACACAATTAAATTGAACTTGTTGTATTCTTGAAGTGATGAAATTTAATTATCAAAAAGTAGAATGCATTCCCAATTACCAAAACATCATTTGCACAATTCATTCCCATTTACTATTTTAAAAGAAAACCATTATTAACATATGATTCTATTGAAATATAATTTATTTGTAATGTAGCAACAAAAACTTTATATATCTCTATTTTGCCAAAGATAATCAAACATGAGATTCTTTGTAGATAACCATTCAACCTACTCAACAGCTCCCTTTAGAAACAAAGAAAAATGACAAAGTAATACAAAATCCCAAAACTCAAAATTCAGAGGACTGATTAAGGGGATTCACATACTTTTTTAAAGGTATGTGAATCCCCTGCAGCAGAATCAATAGATACAAAGCCACAACAGAATCAAAAGCACTCCAATTCTGATGGAAGTATCAATAGATACAAAGCCACAACTGATATAGAAATGGCCCCTGCAGCAGAATATAGAAGTTTAGTTGCTGCCACAGCTGATATTCTCTGGATTCATACTCTTGTCTTGGAACTTGCAGTCCCTTATTCTAGACCTAGGTAGGTTAATTATTCCCCATGAAGTAAAAAAAAGTATCATTTGTATATGCAGATAGATATATAACGATACAAGGCAGGTAGAGAGAGATAGAAAAAACAGAGAAAAAGAATGATAGCAAGGGAGAAGTTCATTTATGTTACTTAACATCATAGGTAGTGGACCCTCTTTTTTACTTTCCAAATTTCAGTGACATGATTGATTCATTGATTAAATTCCAACTAGCATGGCTAAAAGCTTCTGAGTTTTGCCTTTAATTCTTTTTTTATTCTTTTGTATTTTATACTTTTTTTTCTATAGTTCATTTCATCATCATTGTAATTATAGCTGGCCATTCAAAAATAGCTCAAACAATCTAGGTCTGTGTTGTTTCGATTAATCCTAGGTACATTTCGTGGTGACCTGATTAAGGTACGAGGAAAGCTTGAAGTCTCTGCGCCATTGTTTTAGATCTCATTGCCATTGTCACTGTTTGGGTTCGAGGTAAGCTTGGTCTCTTTTTCATTTCTAGTTTAGTTAGGAAACATCTTCTATGAATCTATTACTACTTTGGTTTGTTGTAACCCAACCTAGATATATGAACATGTTTAGATCAACTAGTGTAGCTGAAAAAAATCCTATTAACCCAAAACTACTCAAGATGATTCACAGTACTTTAATTAAAATTAAGACTAACATTTTTGTCAAACATAAATTACAGAGGAAATAAGTGCCTTGTGATTTTTGTTGTGGTGGGGGGGTCTACATTAGAGTTCTTTGAAGAAGCCCATGGCAAGAATTTGTGAAATTGTTCCAACTTGCTATTGGTTTTCCTGAATCCAGTTCACCAATAATGTTAGTGTCTGCATTAATCTGCCATGGGAAACCCCCCAACACCCTATTTTCACTTTGTTCTCTACCACTACACATTTCTTGCTTCATTACACTCACCAATTAAGCTGTTGCATTGCTCATCACCACTTGATTATAAGGGAGCATCATCTCTCCACTAACCGCAACCCCACCAGAATTGCCATCATCCAAGTCACCCAAGTCCCCATTTCCATACACACAATACAAATTCTGAAGATGGTTTTGTGTCTCAAGGAACCCAGTTTGAATTGGGTCCAAAAATAAAGGGTTTTCTAAGGAGGCGGTAATTGTTTATTTCAAACGGTAATTGTTTATTTCAAACAAAGTTGGTTTTCTTATCATTGTTCTTACATTATTAATTTATCTTTTATTTGATCAAACAATATTTTAATGATGTTAGACCATTGGAAGCACAGAGATTCAAGGCGCATCACATCCAGTGGACACAGTATTATCTAAAAGTTAGAAATCAAACATAGGATGTTAGAAAACTATGTAAATTTAGGTTACTTAATTAGTTTACCATACTTTGCATTACATTTTTTACAATTGCTGTTTCATTTTAACATTGAATAACCTTTGTTGATAGTTATTCATAGTTATCAATTGATTTTTTTTTCAATTAATACTTTACTAGCTAGTTTTCTGCTAAAATCTATTTGAAACAGAATGCAAATGATATATGTTGTGTGCTGTGTGGTCTGATTTTAAATTTACAGGTTAAATTTTGATTTTTTTTTGTAAAAACAGAGAGAGTATTTTAAAAAAATTCTCGAAAACAACATCGATTTTCTATAAAAAATCAATGTTAATCGTTAACATCGATTTTGTGCAAAAAACTGATGTTAACGTATTGGATATTAACATCGATTTTCTGTAAAAAAAAAAATCAATGTTAACGTATGTTAACATCGATTTTTCCAAAAAACCGATCTTAATTGTCAACATTAACACATACGTTAACATTGGTTTTTTTTATAAAAAACCGATGTTAACTGTCAACATTAATACATTTTTTTGGGTGTAATTCTTATTATCAACATCGGTTATTTAAATAACTGATGTTGTAAATTTTACGTTAACATTGGTTTTTTTAAAATCGATGTTAACGATAATACTTTCAACATCGATTTTATAATCGATGTAGAAAGTCCTAAATAACCGGTGTTAAAAGTCTATTTTCTAGTAGTGAGTAAAACATTCTCTACCTAGGTCTACCCAACATATGTAGAGGATCACCACAATACATTTAATTAAGCATAAGATAGATTAGTTCCCAAATAAACAATTAGAATAAGGAAGAAAATTAATTAACAAAAAATACTGAGAAATTTCATTAAGAAAAATGGATGGGGTACAATTGGATATTTGCATCATAACCCCCAGACTTGGGTGACTAACTGCTTATGATCAAACAAAACTAGAAAACTTACAAGAAATTAACATAGATATAGTACAAGATAGGAACAATGATCACAATCTGGATTTATTATTTATATATTAATTATTTTAAAATACAATATTTTCATTTATAATATATTAAAAGTAAAATATAAACCTAAATTTATTTTATTTTTATTTAAATATAATTAAAATTTTATAAATATATATAAATTAAATTAAAAATTATTTAAATATAATTAAAACATAGAGGTGAATTATAAAACATAATGAATTAGACTTACTTAATATATAATATAATGATAGTGTATTATTTGTAAATTGAAAACACATTAAATAGACAAGGATACCTGCAATTGGGGGTTTCCTTGAGTAATCCCCATGAATGACACGATCATTCTTCACAGGTCTAGATTTTGATTGATTATCTGTATTATTTACCTAGAAAAGTACAAAAGAACACAATTGAGAGTTATAAACAAAGATAGGAAGGGATCTGATCCTGATAATTGGAAGGCCTATTAATTAAATAGTGCAAAATCTAACCTTCCGAGGAACAGGAAATTTGTAAATGCTAGAATAGGTTGCTAGTGCTTTATACGAAAGAAATGCAACTATCACTTTCTAATTCACATTAGACGTCCATGACTCTCAACAAAATCACAATAAAGCCACTAAACATTAAGCAGGAAACAATTGTACAAATAGTTGACACGCTATAGTACTTGGATAGATTTGATATAATATAATAGTTGATATGTGTTTGCAAGTTGCAATAGAATTTTCCATAAAAAATGTAAAAAAAAAAAAAAAAAATTGATTTTATAATATATTTTGGTAGGCAAATTAGCATAATTGGTTCTGCAATTTGTTTTGGGTACATAACAGGTTTTGCACATAAAATTGCAGGAGATTTTTGTAGTTTTTTTTACAATGCAAAAAAAAAATTATAAGTAATTTTTCTGAATTTTTTACAAAATAATACTTCTAAGTCACAAAATTTCCACACGATTTCTTACTTTGTAAATAATATATGATTTTAGAAGCTTTAAATATTAATATATTTTTTTATTATAGTAAACTATTTTATTTAGTTTATTTTTGCTGTATGAGATACCCACATTTAAAATTTGGCAATATTTCGAATAGGAATATTTCTAAAAAAATGTGGGAAACAAAAATAATTCTTTTATTTGTAAAAAAATCATACAAATTACATGTAGAATTTTATTTATAAAAATATTTTCAAATTGTTTAATAAATAAAAAAATATATTCTTATCAAATTTGGAATTATTTTTTCTTCTCCCAATAAAATAGACATATTTAATGCGTTGTTTGTGAACATGTCAGGATAACTTCATTAACGTGTCATGCAACTTTTGAGAAGAATTATCCAAATTCATGAGAAATAATGAGAATGATACATCATTAGAAATATCAACTAGTAAAAAGTATTCATGTTCTTTTCATGGAGTTGTTTGTGACACAAAAATAATGCTTACATTTTGGTGTCATTAGCAACCAGAATTTCAGTACACAATGTTGATTTTACTATTAAGTAAAAAGTGCAACTATTTATTTTATTGTCCTACTATATCATAAAGTTTCTATGCTTTATTTTATTTTATTTTGCCTATTTTCTAAGAATTAGGCTCCTATCATAATAAACCAAGAGGAGGCAAATTAATAATCACCTTGTAACCATCAAGCGCATTTTGTACCAACTGTGATATCTCAGTGAAAACATCTTGCTGAGAAACCTCATGATTAAATACCTTGTCAAATGTAAAAGGATACTTTTGCCCTATTTATCATCAAAGGATGAAATTATTATATTTGCATAAGCACATAAACTACGCGAAACTATTAAGCATTAGGGAAGGGGGGAAGAAGCTTGTGCCCTTACCACTTTATAGTAGTTCAATATCCCAACCAAGAACTTTTGTTGATGTGGGATACGAAACAACCAAGGGAGAAGGGGAAAGAAATAATTAATGTGAAAAATTAGTTTTAAAAGACTTGAGATACTTACTCTTTTAACCCTTGGAAGAAGGGGAAATAAATCCCCACATATGCACATCTATTCTCTTTTATGCTCTTTAAATACAACTACTAATACTAAATCTAGAAGTCTCCAAACACAAGCTGTACCATCCAGATGGGATACAAGTAAAATATAATAATAATGATAAGTATAGTGAAAGCACTAATTTTCCAAAAATAAAACGAAAAGTAAAGGAAGGAAGGCTAATGAAGTATCTAGTGACTTTTCTTTCTTCACTTGGAAGTAAGAAGAAAAACAGAAACATACGTATGAGGTGGTAGTCCTTTTTTTCTGTAAATAATTAGATTACTTGATTTAAAACCCCAAAGAAAGCTACCAACCTAAGAACCGCTACATACTAAACTATCATTTGGAGCAACAACTACAAAATTTATATCTTTATCATGAGCTACAACAATTGGACACAAGTGTTTTTAATTGTTCTTAAAACTATCCATTTATTTATATTTTAGGATCTTCCCAACTTAGAGTTCTTTCTACAACCAAACGCCGCTAAAGATTCATATTATATATTCTAGAACATAAATCCATATAGTATTACAATAATGACCCAAAATTAACGAAGAAGGAAGAAAAAATATATCCATTGGGTAGAGAAGAAAATCTTCACAAGCTCAGCATTTGATACTTGAGAATTGAGATAACGAACGAAGTCCCAAAGATACTCATACTTCTAAAGTATATCTTGAGCATAAAAGAAAATTGATGAATGGGGCAAAAATTATTTCTTTAACTTCCTGAGCATTAATAGATGATTACATTACAATGTCATATATTTTCATATTGTATTCTATAAAACATTCAAGGTATCTATATTTCAAAGAGAAGCACACCATCTCTTTATCTCTCTCCTTTCCATCCACCATCTTATCCCACATCTTCTCATTGGATAAATGTGAAAAATAATAAAATACACTATCAAAAGTGAAGAAACAGAGAAAAAAGTTTAGCCTGCAAGTACTTCAACTGCTGGCACAATTGCTGCATCTCATTGGATATTAAATCTCGATTAACCTGTACAATTAACAATATAGTTTATAACATAAAAAACTTGACCAGAATGAATTTCCTCATCTCCCTAAGGCAAAGAACAAGACAAGAGCTTAAGTAACAAAGGATTGTGGAAACTTACTACATGCTTATTTTAAATATTGCATGCACGGTTTGATTAATAAAGAAGAAAAACACATCATTTTGGGTTTGGTAATTAAGTTGCTTGAGAAAGTGAGTTTTACTTATTAGAATGTTTATGTGCCTACCATGTGTTTGATCATGAACTAGGTAAGTCCAATACCTTGGAACTTTGCTAGCATTGGTGGTGGATTAGAAGCGAACTACAATAATGAGGCCCTAAAGGTTGTGTATTACTCTACCAGAGGACCAGATCTAGAGGACAGTCTTCCTCATGAAGCTGACATTATGAAACCCAATTTGGTAGCTCCTAGAAATTTATATGGGCTACTTGGAGTTTTGTTGCCACTAGCACTATGATGTCTAGGTAAGTTAATACATAAGGAGTTGTTTTTTTTACTAGAAAACAAAACATAAACAAGTTTAAGGTGTTTATTTGGTTACATCACCAAAACAAGAGTCAATTAAAACAAACAAAACACAATATCATTTGGAAGATTGAATGTCCCTGAAGTGTAATTTAGTCACATAAATCCTCAATTAACAGACATTCATTCAACTCCTTCAACACTAACCATAAAATATATCTTTAAAATTTCCTCAACATGTATACAACAACCTCCAAATCGAATATTATGTATCCACACACAAACAAAGCCAATAAGTGCATCAAGTGAGTCATGTGATTTTGAATCTATGGTGGAAAGGAATAAAAATAGGGAAGTAAAAACCCTAGAAAAAGGATAGAGGGAATACTTGCGAAGAGTGGGAGCCATCTTGTTGGTGAGAGTGTTGATGACGATCAAACTCATGAGGGTTGGGCCTGAAAATGATGTCGAAGCGGTCAAGATCGTAGCGAGCGGTGCTGGTGTGCATCATTTCGATGGCGCAACATGCAAGGCTGAAGGTCATGGGCTAGATGGAGCCGTGACGAGCCTAGTTCATCAGATCGTCAACCTTCAACATCACGAACTTTACCGCCTTTGACACATCGGCAGGAGAGGAAGTACGAGTGAAAGGAAAATGTGAGAGGAGAGAGCTGCGCATGAGAGAATGAGAAAACACGAGCAAAAAAGAAATGGGAAAAGATTTTAAAGACAATTTTATGAAAACCATTCTTGAACAATTTCAATTAATTACAAAAATGACATTGTGATTATAGTAATAACGGTTTTGATTCAACCGTCTTTAAATTAGTGTCATTGAAGGTGACTTTTGTAGTAGAGGTAAAAATGCAAATTTCCATTTTTTTCACTTAGCAATTATGCTTCCCCAAGACAAAATTAGCACCTAAATGTTTGTTCCGCTAAGAAAACACATGCAAATGACACAAAAACTTACATAAAATATCATTGCAAAAGTGATTTATCAATAATCTCACTAATATTCAAAAAGAAATATTATATATTTTTGCTAGAGGGGTACTTGTTGTAATACATGAAAAAAAATGATGATTTTAAGTTTTGTTTTATTATTGACGAAGCACAGGATGAATAAAAAAGATAAAAAAAAATGGCTATAGTTTAGAGATGAATAAAAAAAATAAAAAATGGCTATAGTTTAGAGATTTGTGAATACATATGGGTATGTTCAAAAAAGATTTTTTGATCTCATTCATGTTGCTTACACTTCTTCAGTGAGAGGATGTAAAACTATCTTTGGGACGCAAACCTGGTCCCTTGAGTAAGTTTGTCATATGAATCCGCTATCTTGTGCTGAATTTTGTGTCTTCATGGCTCACCTCGCTTTCTGGCGCTTCATATCTAGCCAATAACAAGTGGGTTCTACCAACCCATTCCTTTGAGAAAGTCAATGTTGATGGCAATTGTTCTTTTAATTTGTTGTCTCACAAGATGAGGGTCAGCAGCTTGGTGTGTGATGCAGTTGGTAGATGGTTAAGGGGCTTTTTCTCGTTATTGTGGAGTGGGTGACTCTATCCTAGATGAACTTCTTACGGCGAAGGCTGGGTTGATTTATACTCGGGACCTTGGTTTTAGATCTGTGGAGTGTGAATCAAATTGTGCAGACATATATAGTTGACATTATGAATGGTTGGGATATTGATAGAATATCCACGCATGTTTATGCTGAGGAGATTTTTACTATTTGTGGGTTGACGAATAAAGCTTGGACGTTGAAAGTTACTTGCATTCCTCGTTAGGCAAATACAGTAGCTAACATTTGAGCTGGTTGGGGGAGGTAGACTCAAGTGTAGGATTAATCTTGGATGTCGCCTCCTGTTAGACTCTTCTTTGGTTGTTTAGTTTGTTTCTACTTGTTTTGATAATTTCTTACCTTACGAAAAAAATGAGAGTGTTTTACTTGTTATTAATTAGATTGTTTTTGAGAGTTTTTTTTTGTTTAATTATCCATTTAGCCCCTATAGTTTTTAAACTTATCCATTTTAGTCCTTATAGTTAATAAGTGATTTTTTTAGTCCTTGTAGTTTATCTTTTAATTTACAATAGGTCTAGATCGTTAAAATTGTTTAACACCGTTGAAAATTAAAATGGAGTAATCCGAGTATCGAACTCAAGGAACTTGCTTATTAGATAGAGTTCTATTCAGAAGTAATGTATTATTGGAACAAACATTGATAATTAATGGTTAAAAACAGAAATAAACTAATTCTATGGTAAAAACAGTAAATGCAAGTAAGTAAAAGTTAACAGCAATAGGTAAAAAGCATTGGGTCTTTCTAACAAACGAGTTAATGCATATGAGGATATTTCTCTAATCAATCATGTTCTTGTGTTCTATGTTGTAGCCTAAAGTACTAAATCTCGATCTCTCGTAAGCTTAGACTAATTTAACCTAAACTTCGTCCGCAGATCCCTCTTGTAAGACTAGGCTTAACTTAAACGGCATTATCATCATAGCATATTCAGAAAACCAAAACCCCACAATCCATCCCTGGTAATGTAATTATTTAGTCCTGCTTCTATCAAGTTCTAAGGCAACAGTACATTTCTCAATGCTAAAGTCACCTAACCGTACACATAAATGGGTGATCAGACCAAGAGCATGCAATAATTAAGCATTGAAAGAAGAATTGAACACACAAAACACAATTAATTAGATATTAAAGATAATTACATCAACTATTCCTTAGAAATCCCTAACTAGGGTGTTTAGCCAGCCATACACAGAAACCCTAACACAAATGAGATAAAGAGTACATAATAATTGTTGCTTACAAAATAATAGGGATCCCTCCTCCTCTTCTTAGCACCGTTGGATCAAGTGACCTCAAAATAATTAAGAAGGGGGGGTTTAATTAATTATTAATGTGTCTTGACTAATTAAAAATTTATCTTTCTTAATGTTACTAGATTCAACTAGGCTTTTACTACTAAGTTAAGAAAGTAAAGAACAGAAACAAAAACTTAACCAAAAGTAAAAGCGGCAATTAAAAGTACACAACGGAAATTAAAGAGTGCAGGGAAAAAGAAGATAAACACAAGATTTATACTTGTTCGGTAACAACCCGTGCCTACATCCAGTTCCCAAGCAACCAACGGTTCTTGAGATTTCTTTCAACCTTGTAAAATCCTTTACAAGCGAAAGATCCACAAGGGATGTACCCTTCCTTGTTCTCTTTGAAAAACCAAGTGGGTGTACCCTCCACTTGAACTGATCCACAAGAGATGTACCCTATCTTGTTTTCAGTATAACGACCCAAGTAGATGTACCCTCTACTTGTACCATAAAGGATGTACTCTCCAATGTGTTAGGACAAAGAATTCTTAGGCGGTTAGTTCCTTGAATTCTTTGTGAGGGGGATTCAAAAGATATCTGAGGCGGTTAGTCCTTTGAAATCTTTTGTATAAAGGGAAAGAGAAAAAGATATCTGAGATGATTAGTCTTTTGAAATCTTTTGTAAGAAACCGGTAGGAACCATCCCTGTTGTCGAAGTTTAATATTGTTCATTCAAAATCCGGTGTCTTTCCGGTATTTTAACGGTAAGGACCTATTGGAAATTAAAAAATAAATTATAGGAATTAAAAAAGACACTTATTAACTATAGAGACTAAAATGGATAAGTTTGGAAACTATAAAGACTAAATGAATAATTAAATTTTTTTTTTAACAAAAGTGTTTTTATGAATTTTTCTTAATCTATGTTTTTCAATCATCAATTTTCATATTTTTAGTTTTAATTTGAATTTTAATATTTCATACGAAAAATTATCAATAATTGAAAATAACATTCCATGCAATATATATAAATGATTTATTATTAATATAAGACTTAAATGTTTTTTTAGTTCTTTAGAAAAAAAAGTTTTTTTAGAATCTCAAATTAGAGGAAAATTTGTGATCCTTCAAATTTAAAATTGATCTGTCTTTTTTATTATTCGTGAGAATAAAAAATAGTGTTAAGTAGTTTGTAATAACACACTGTTCTCCTTAACTAAAATTCGTGTCTCTGGTCCTTGCATTTCTCTTAAAAAAAAGCGTAGTTTAATTACACTACCTAAACGTCTTTTGCCCAAACACTTCAGAAAACACACATGTGGGTTTATATGTGTGTTTTTCTTCAATATAGCGTGTTTGATAATAAGTAAACTAGTTAGCTACATGATCAAAACTTCTAATGACATTTGGGTAGAGAGACTAAAAGATTTCTAAATAAAATTACTATAAAGAATAATTTTAAATTTAGAGGAACAAAAATAAATGAAAAATACTATTTCTAACGAAATTGATTTTCGTGATATCCCACGAACCAGTTATTTCTGCCAAAACTTATTCATTGTTAAGTTTTTTCAATTATTATTTATTTAAAAAAAAACCACATTGGTCCATGTTATAATTCATGGTTGGGTGCAGTACTATTTTCGTAATGTATAACATTGCCGAAAATAAATTTTCTCTAATTAAGGGACTAAAAACATTTAAATATAAATTATAAAATTTATATGCTAAATTTTTTATCTGTTACAAATTTTAATTATAATATAATTTATATATTTAAAAAAATTTACTTATTATGATTTTTTTAGAAGAACAACTTATTATAGATTTTACAAATATAAAATAAATATTTATTATATTAAAATACGAATTTCTAAATAAAAAAGTTAAATTTGTAAATTAATGAACGATATATTTTACCCATTTACCTCACACCAAAAACGATACTTACCCAATTACCCATAAAAAGAGAAAAACCAAAGGGAGAAGGAAAAATATCAGGGTTGGTGTGTATATGGTTGCCGCTGATACGGCGTAGTCTGTTTATTCTCTCTCCATCACCTCTCTAAACCCTAATTTAAAAAATCCCAGAATATCTTCTTTCTTCTTCTTTGCTCTCACTCATATACAGTTACACCACAGAATTCTCTCTCCCATCTCTGCAAGACGCGCTGGTTCTGGAAACTCCCTGATTTTGGTTTCGAATTTTTCGCTGCTCGCGGGAAAAAATCGCGTCCTTCTCATCAAATTCGTCTTCCCCACTGAAATTGAACTTTTCTTTCGCTCTTTTACTACAGGTAAAGGTTGAATTTTGCTTTGGGTTTTGTAGTTTTCCGCTTGCAGTTTTTTTAATTTGGTTTTTGGTGAATAAAATAGTGTACCCTTTGGCTTTTAGGTTTTGTCTGTTTCTTTCGAAGGAACCTAGTTTGTAAATTTCATTTTCCGAACTGTTGATTAAGGTTTACTGTATTGAAGATTACTGTGGACTCAAAAATTGGTTTTTAATTTTAGGTAATTTAATATTTGATGGTAATGGGTAGGTAATTTAGGTAGTGACATATTGGGATGGTTTGCTGTGTTATTTTGGTATGGGTTGTTTAGTGATATGCTAAATTTCTGGTGCTGATATGAAGTTTGTTGAAGTATATAACATGTGTACGGTCTTAGTGTTGGGAATATTGAATGTGGAGGTCTAATGGGTATTGATGTCAATGTTATAAAAGGATGTGATATTTGTGGTCGCATGGTTAGAGGGTAATAGAATTGAGCAAATGAGATTGACAGATTTGTTTTGAATTTTTTTTGGAGACGGTCAATTGTTCATATCAGATTTTGATAATTAAATGAAAGTGAAAAATTGAAGGTTCTCAACCCAAGTTTGTTTTGTTGACATCATTTGGGATTTATTTTATTTTGTACCTTAGACCGTCACATCTTTGTTTCTCATTATTGTATTTAACGGACAGGGAATGATTATTTAATGTTACATTACTGACGTGATCATTATGTTCTAAAGTTTATACAGATATACATCAAAACTAAGTTTCATCAGCTTTCAACCTCATGGCTGGATTGTTGCTTGGTGATGCCTCTCATCATGGAACTTCTCAAGTTGTTTCTCAACCGGAGGATGGTTCGAGGTGGTACTTTTATAGGAAGGAGATTGAAGAATACTCACCATCCAAACACGATGGCATAGATTTGAAGAAAGAAACTTACCTACGCAAATCATACTGTACATTTCTGCAAGACTTAGGCATGAGACTTAAAGTGTGAGTCTTTATTGGTTGCCTCAGTGGCCTATCTTAACTGCAATAGGAGGGTCTTTTGAGACTTGTGATTTATTGCAATTATCCTTGGTTCCTATTTGTTCAACTGATATAAATGTTCTACCAGTGGCAAAATGCTTTTTGTATTGTACAAAAGGTAAGGTTGTGTTAGATATTTGATTTGTTTCCTTGTAGGAGGGCAGGAGCTCATCAGGAATATCTTAGCAACTTAATGTATTTATATTTTTATGAGACATTGCTTGTGCTGAAGGGAAAACATATGTTTATCTATATTATCATATTAAAATTGATAATAAATGTCAATGAATACACTTAGCTTCATTTATCATGATGTTGATGCTGTTTTAATTGTGTTGCAGACCTCAGGTAACTATTGCAACTGCAATAATATTTTGTCATCGATTCTTTCTCCGGCAGTCCCATGCAAAGAATGACAGGAGGGTGAGTTTGTATTTTGTTATGATAACCTGCCTGCTACTATTATTGGATCATTGTTCTCGGTGTGAATACTTTTTTTCTTTGTATGTATTTTAATTAGCTGTGTTGGCAAATCTATTTTTTGGCTGGTTTATATCTTCATGGCTATTCTATATGAATTATTCTGTTTTGATGAACTCTAGTTCATTATGAATTATGACGTATGCATTAGAATTCATATTTAAGGATTGATTGTGCCAATTAATAGAAATGTAGGAGTATGGGCAACATTGTTTCTTGGAAATCACCAAGAAAATAAAAAGAGAAAAGGAAAAAAAAATCTTCAGTTATTTATATCTCGTATGTTGTTAAAAACTTAAAACAGATGTGGTATAGCTGAAGCTTGGTTTATTTACTCTGCTTTGTTATACCTATTAAAATTTGGTTCTAAGTGGTGCACTATATGACAATGTTATCAAACTCGCGAATTTACGTAGACTTGTAAGAGTTCTATAGATTCGACTCGTGGACTCAACTCGTAAACTCGTAAGAGTTCACTTCATATAAAGATAATAACAAAATATCTATAAATAATTTACCAATTAAACATTTCAACAATATAATAAAATAAAATAATAAATCATAAATTTCACAATACTTAAATAACTAAGTCTAGTAATGCATCACTACTAGATAATAACTTGCAGATGTTATAGTAGTGGTAAATAATTTCCATCGAGGGTTTGATGTTATTAGAAAACAAGGGTTTGATGTTATTAAAGGTGAAACTTTTTTGATTCGGGAACAACACATTAAATGAAGGTATGTTGAATACTAAACAGACAGAAAACAACCCAAAATGACTTATATTTTGAAATGATTTTTTTGACTTGATGACTCGTTGACTCGGTGGTAAACTCGAGAGTCTACCGAGTTTACTTAGAGTTTATTGAGTTTACCCAGAGTCTACTAAAAGAGAGTTTATACACGAGTCAACTCACATAGGATAAGTGGATTCGTAAACTCGTAAGAGTTAGCGAGTTAACTCGAGAGTTTGATAACCATGCTATATGATACATATGGTGAAGTTGTCATGTAAATTGCCCTATGTATTATATTATTATATATTATATTACTGTTATAATTCCACATTAAGCCATTGTAGATGTATCATTTATGGTCTCTTGACAACTTGACCAAAGAGAAATGCGTTCAGTGATTGCTAGGGCTGGATAAGGGAAGGTTGCATGAGGTAGCTTATAATGTTCATGTTTTTAGGTGAAGACATGTGAATGGTTTTTAGATCCATAGTCATCAATCTTGGATAACGAATCTTGGATAGTGGTGTGTAGTGGCTAACTTTGAAAGTGCTATAGTCGGAAGCAGGATGACTACTATTTTTAACATTATAATACAAACTAATTAATTTATACTACATGCATAAACCATGGGAGTCAAAATCGCGATCTTCTGTGCCCTGTCCAAGTTCGTGAGTGGTGAGAATCGTGTTTTTGCCGGATCATTGAAGATCACTGGGGAAGAACGATAACTGTGAGGTATGCTGTTCTTCTTCGAGTGCTGTTTGGCTTTTCAGTGGGTCGGGTTTGCGATCCGATTAATAACCCGTGGCACAAAGAACTCTAGCCCACACTGTTATTGCTTGTATCTGTTGTAAAAAATAACTGCGCCCCCTGCTTCCTTAGCTGGGCCCCATTTTCCCCAAAAGTATAAATTTACCACCTGAAAATAGCCCTAAAATGAAAATTAATTTCACCCATTTTACCACCCCACTAATTTACTGATTCCCCCTTCCCCTCATTCTATATCTGCACGAAAATCACTCTTCCCTCCTAACATCCACAAAAATCAGTCTTCCCCCCATTCTTTCCCTTCATGATCCCTTTCCTTTTTCAGTTTCCCCTCATAACATCCTACCTTTCATACTCCCTTCCTCTGTTCTCTTTCACTTCCACTCCATGTAACTCTCCCTAATTCCCTCTTTTCTTTTTCAGTTTTAGCACCCCCTCTCATCTCTTTCAGCATTCCCACTCCTCTCCTCTCTTTCAGCACTCAGGCTTATTGTTTACTATTTTGAAACTAGATGGGTTTACTATATTTTTTTGCTTATGTCTTTCAAGTGTCATATTCTGATTTATGTTATTTTATATATGCACATATATATATATGATTATATATGAATTTCTTAAATTTTGTAGGATCTTATGATCCGTGTTACGATCCCCTGATTTACGATCCATACTCCCCTGCCTGATCTTAAGCAAAATCTCGATTTTGACTACCTGCACATAAATACATAACCCAAATTAAAGAAATTCATGATAAATAGTAAGTCACAGTTTACATACACAATCACCATCAGTCTAGGAGCAATAAGAACATATTAATGAAGTCACAAAATGAAAGATGATGGTGAAGTTAATAGAATAAGAACACAACAAATTAGATAAAAAATTAGCACAATGTGAACTAGGTGAAAAGTCTAAAGGAAGAAGAAAGACTAACATAGGATAAAAGATAGTCCTATAATGTGTGAAGGACTAGAGGTCAAAACAGAAACAGAGATAAATTAATTGTGGAATATTTTAGCGAAATAAACCCCAAACGATTTTCCAAGGGTAAAATGGATTTTTAAGCATATAACATGGTAGCGCTGCTATAGTGTGAAAAGCCGTTATTTTGGCCATTATTGAATCACTATAGCCGCTAATCCCATGACGGTCTTGGGCCACCCGCTATGCTATCCCGCTCTAGTGCAATATTGATTACTGTGTTTATATTACATTTCTAACACATTAGATTGTTGAGACATAATTGAGAGAATATCATCTTTTTTTTCCCTTAACATTATTCATATGTATTGGGTGGTCTTCTTGACAGTGGCCTAGATTTCTAATTACCTAATCACTTTTACCTCGTCTTTTGGGACTGACGAGGATTGAAAATTATTATCATGTTAAATCAGTAGACGGGTGCTTATTTGCAATTTTAAAATCTTGGACAGTAGTGTAGTGTCTGGCTCCAAAAACCTATAGCGATATAGCATATAGCGGAAAGCTTCTATTTTGATTTTTTTATTGGTTTATATAATGTATGTATATTATATACATATAAAAATTACTCAAAATTAATGACATTCATAAATAACAGCAAAAATTCATAAGTGTCTTAGACAAAACATAATAGTAAATATCAACAAATGTTAAATACAAGCTTCCTAGATAGGAATTATCAGTTATCAACCATCATCTTCTAAATCCAAGTCTTCTATATCATTTTCACCATTATTACATTTATAGATTTCATTTTTTGAAATTAAAATCCCAAAAATAGCCCTCCAAGAGAGCTCAAATGTGTCTGTTCGGAGGGATTTTTTGGAATCAATACATAGCGCCTGCTACAGCCTCTATTCAGCCATCTATTTGGTCCACTACACTAAACTGCTTCAGTATGGCTGTTACACTAAACAGCTCCACCAAGGTAGCCCCTGAAGACAGGGGCCGCTCCGCACTGCTACACCACTATAGTGTGCTATTTAAAACCCTGCTTATTTGTTTTATTAAGTTGTACCCTTGTAGTGTATCAAGGGATTTTTTGAAATAATACATAGGGCCTGCTACAGCCGCTATTCAGCCTGCTATTTGGTCCACTATGGCCGCTACACTAAACTGCTCTGCTACGGCAGCCCCTGTAGCTGACAGGGGCCACTCCGCACCGCTACACCTCTATAGTGGCACTATAGTGTGCAATTTAAAGCCCTACTTATTTGTTTTACCCTTGTAGTGTATCTGGTTAGATTTAACTATGTAGGACTTCAGTTTAATGACTTTCCTCATGAACATGTGATTATTTATTATTCTAACACAAATTGTATTTGTAGAATTGTTCTATTCTATGCCAGTCGCCAACCAGCTGCTTACCTTTTTAGTTGTTGTGTTTTGGCTGTGCTATGTAAAGTGTTTAACCAGTTTTAAAAAAATGTATGGTTTAATCTCATGATTTGGTTTATTACCCAAACAATAAATCCTATGGCTTCCTAGTTTTTACTTGTAATTGTTGTTTTCTTCATTTGGAAAACTTAACCTTAATGTCATCTCTTTTTCTGTCTAGCTGTCTTACCTATTTACTGTCTCTTTCTTTAGCATGTGTTGGAGAACTTTCATATATTTATACTTCTCTGTTCATCTGTTGATATGTATCTGTATGTGTAGTACTAAATTGTCTTATGAATAGGATGAAATATTAAATTGGACAAATGGTGATAATTAGTAACTTAACATGTTCTGCAGACCATTGCAACAGTATGCATGTTTCTTGCTGGGAAGGTTGAAGAAACTCCTCGCCCACTAAAAGATGTAATTCTTATTTCGTATGAAATTATACATAAGAAGGACCCAGCGGCAATTATGAGAATAAAACAAAAGGTATTTCTTTCATCAAGCAATCTCTGCTCTTGAGTCCCAACGTTGAACTACCTGTTAATTAATTGTTTTCTTTGTAGGGCTTTGATTTAGGTCTCTGGATTGAAATTGAATTTTATTGCTGTTTTCTTTAATTCTTTGTGTTTGTTTAACTGTGGGGATTTATTTCAAAATAAAATTTCTTTTGAACTTATCAATTTTTTCTTACCTCTCTTGTAATATATTTTCTTTTCATGCAATTGTGACACAGGAAGTGTATGAGCAGCATAAAGAATTAATTTTACTTGGAGAGAGGGTTGTTCTTGCAACTCTTGGTTTTGATCTGAATGTGCACCATCCTTATAAACCTCTTGTTGAGGCAATAAAGAAATTCAAAGTTGCTCAAAATGCCCTTGCTCAAGTTGCGTGGAATTTTGTAAATGATGGGTATGAAGATTACACAAATTTTTGTTAAGGCCAGTGGCCTTTGATTTTTCTTTCCTGAAATGAGGATGTGATATGCAGACTTCGGACATCACTTTGCTTGCAATTTAAGCCTCATCACATTGCAGCTGGAGCCATATTCCTTGCTGCCAAGTTTCTGAAGGTGAAGCTACCATCGGATGGGGAGAAGGTCTGGTGGCAAGAGTTTGATGTCACTCCACGCCAATTGGAGGGTTGGTGTCTTTTTATTCAGTACTAGTCGTATAAAGAAATGAGGAAAAAAAAGTACCATCTCATTATCATCTCTCTTTTTTATCTTTCCTCTTATTCATGCTTATTTCTCTCTCTCTCTCTCTCTCTCTGATGGTATCTTAGTATTTATCTAAATAGAGACTGGTTCAATCGTACTAAATTTGGATATCATATTCTCATAACACAAGACTAATGTTGTTCTTATTTTTTATTTTTTTTGCAGAAGTTAGTAATCAAATGTTAGAGCTCTATGAACAAAATCGAATGCCACCTTCCAATGATGTCGAAGGAGGTGGGACTTCCAATCGGACCACTGCAAAAGCTCTAGCTACTAATGATGAAAATGCAGCTGCAAAGAGTAATTCCCAGGCTGGAGCCACAAGGCTGGAAACATCAAAGACTGCATCTTCTATGGCCATATTTGATTCACCGGTCCCAAATCATGTTGGGCGTCCCATCTCAAACCATGGTAGAAGTGGTGATTATGGGAGCACAGAAATGAAACATAGGGTGGAAGGTGATGCCAAAGGCAATCAATATCCTGAGCGAGAATCTATACCATTTAAGGAAAACTCTCATGAAGCTCAAGACGTGGTGAAATTTCGATTTGATAATGGTGAAAAAGAGCACGAAAGCAATGCTGGAGGGACTGAAACAAAAGAACTGACTGAATTGAAAGACAGACATAATAGCAGAAACCCTGATCACAGAGAGGATGCATTTAGCCGGCCTCCTCAGGAAGCCATTAAGAAAATTGATACTGACAAAGTAAAGGCTGCATTAGAAAAACGAAGGAAAGCAGCTGGTCATATAACTAAGAAAACAGATGTCATGGATGATGATGATCTCATTGAGAGGGAACTGGAAGATGGAATTGAACTGGCTCCTCAGAGTGAGAAAAATAAGGATAAGAGGCAAAGCTGGTCTAAGCCCTCTGACAGATCTGATTATGATAACATGCGTGGAAGACATCTAGATCATGAAGATGAGCAATATCATGGAGTAAAGGGTTTGGCATCATATGAACCAGATCTAAGTGCTGTTGAAGAAGGGGAGGTATCGGCACTTGATGACATTGGGGTAGGGCTTCCATCACCCAAGTCAAGCAATCGCAAGAGAAAAGCAGGAAGCTCCCCTGAAAGAGGAATGGAGGGGAAGCAACGTCATAATTATGGCCTTGGACCAAACCACAATAATCGTTTTGATTACGTGGAGGATCGAAACAAGGTCAGTCGGCTAGGCCATACTGAGAGGGACAGCAAAAGGCATGTACAGGAAAACCATGTTTGAATAATGTGTACCATGGTTGTGTGTGGCCTGTGTGTGGACTGTTACTGTTCGGAAAAATTTTCTGGACGGACACTTAGCAAAGATCCTTGAATGCTTTCAATACTGTCATGATGCAGCCACCTTAGCCTACCATAAGCTGTCAGGTCTAGAAACTCTTATTTGTTTGAAGGACTTAAAATTCAATTTTGTTGGAAGGACCAATTTCATTTACTCAATATAATGGGCATATGGGAAAATTGTAAAGTAGAAAGCCAAGGGTTATATAGTCGGACTTGTAATGGAAGGTCCATTTTCATGCAAGATCATCCATGATTTTGATGATTCTCCATTTGAAATAATAGTAGTTATGATGATGATAAACTCGACCTACTTACTAGACGGAAGATTCTAAGTGTCATTAATCATATCCTACCTTTAGTACTTCGAATGTATTGGCTGCTATGTTTGTAGTACACTTGCAAGTGAATGTAAATGCTTTCTAACATGCTCCCTTTGAATTAGGGAGCATGGATGCTATTTATAGTTTTAACTATTGGATGAAATTAAAGACATGGAGGGTCCAAAATGATTGCTGATAATCGTTTCAAAAAATGCAAAATAGTTCTTGACACTAATTGCCGAACATGTTAGGAATATTAGATAGGGTAAATAGTCATTTTTGTCTTATATAGAGTGCTAATAAATTTGTTCTTCAAAAATAAAAATAAAAATTTTAGTTTTTGAAAGTAAAAAGAATATTACACATTTATCCATTTGTTAATTATTGTCTATTAATGTTAATGAAAGAATATACATGATACATTTAGGAATGAAAATTATTATTTAAGTAAAATATAATTTAATCTTCATCTTTTTTCTTTTTTTTAATCGTTGTAAGCATAATATTATAATACAACAACAACAACAACAACGCCTTATCCCACTAGGTGGGGTCGGCTACATGGATCAACTTCCGTCATAATGTTCTATTAAGTACCATACTTCTATCCAAATCATTAATTTCGAGATCCTTTTTGATAACCTCTCTTATAGTCTTTTTGGGTCTTCCTCTGTCTCGAATTGTTTGTCTTCTCTCCATCTGGTCTACTCTCCTCACTACAGAGTCTACCGGTCTTCTCTCTACATGCCCAAACCACCTAAGTCTATTTTCCACCATCTTCTCTACAATAGGCGCTACTCCAACCCTCTCTCTAATAGCTTCGTTTCTAATTTTATCCTGTCGAGTCTTACCACACATCCACCGCAACATCCTCATCTCCGCTACACCTACTTTATTCTCATGTTGGCTCTTGACCGCCCAACATTCTATTCCGTACAAAATCGCCGGTCTTACCGCAGTCCGATAAAACTTTCCCTTTAGCTTGATCGGTACCTTTGCATCACATAACACCCCCGATGCTTTTCTCCATTTCATCCATCCTGCTTGAATGCGATGATTCACATCCCCTTCAATTTCCCCATCATCCTGTATTACAGACCCAAGATATTAAAACCGTGTGACTTGAGGGATAATATGGTCTCCTATTTTCACCTCTGAGTTAGAAACCCTCCTTCTTTTGTTGAACTTACATTCTATATACTCCGATTTGCTTCTGCTTAGGCGAAAGCCATGTGTTTCTAGAGCTCGTCTCCAAGTTTCCAACCTCTCATTCAACTCCTCCCTCGACTCTCCAAGGAGGACTATGTCATCTGCAAAAAGCATGCATCTCGGCGCTATCTCTTGGATTTGTTCCGTGAGGACATCCAGAATTAAGGTAAAAAGGTAGGGGCTAAGGGTTGACCCTTGATGTAAACCAATTGTGATGGGAAAATCGTTTGACTCTCCACCCTGTGTCCTAACACTAGTCGATACCCTATCATACATATCTTGGATAGCTCGAATATATGCAACCCTAACCCCTTTCTTCTCTAAAGCTTTCCACAAAATCTCTCTAGGCACTCTATCATACGCTTTCTCCAAGTCAATAAAAATCAAGTGCAAGTCTTGTTGGGCCATGCGATATTGCTCCATCACCCGCCGTAATAAATAAATCGCTTCCATGATCGACCTTCCCGGCATGAAACCAAATTGATTCTCAGTAACTTGAGTCTCCTTTCTTAATCTCCGTTCGATCACTCTTTCCCATAATTTCATGGTATGACTCATGAGCTTGATTCCCCTATAATTTGCACAATTTTGTATATCCCCCTTGTTCTTATAGATTGGCACTAACGTGCTTCTCCTCCATTCCTCCGGCATGCGTTTTGACCTCATAATTTCGTTAAAGAGTTCGGTGAGCCACTCAAGACCTCTATCTCCAAGAGTTTTCCACACTTCAATAGGTATGTTGTCTGGCCCCACCGCCTTACCATTACTCATTCTTTTCAACGCTTCTTTTACTTCCTGTTTCTGAATCCGACGATAGTACTTATAGTTCCGGTCCTCTTCTCTTGTGTCTAGACTGCTAGAGTCATATCCATATCCATCATTAAATAAGTTGTGGAAATACGCCTTCCACCTTTCCTTGATATCTTTTTCATGCACTAAGACTTTGCCTTCTTCATCCTTAACACACTTTACTTGATCCAAATCTCTAGTCTTCCTCTCTCTACCCTTAGCAAGCCTATATATAGATCTTTCTCCGTCCCTGGTTCCTAGAGCTTGGTATAGTCCGTCAAAAGCTTGGGCTCTTGCCTCACTCACCGCCTTTTTGGTTTCATTTCTAGCTATCTTATACTTATCCCAAGTTTCAGAATTTCTACACCTAGACCACTCCTTGAAACACTCCTTTTTTACTCTAACTTTGCTCTGAACATTTTCATTCCACCACCACAATTCTTTACCCCTAGGTCCAAAACCTCTAGATTCACCCAACGTCTCTTTAGCCACTTTAATAATCTCTTGGGACATCTTGTTCCACATATCATTTGCACTTCCTTGTGATTGTCCACACCAACCCTCCCATATCTTTTGTTGGAAGATTCCTTGTTTCTCACCCTTCAAGTGCCACCATTTGATCCTTGGTGCTACCAGAGGACTTCTTCTCTTTGCCCTATCTCTAATTCTTACATCCATAACCAAAACTCTATGTTGGGTAGTCAAGCTCTCTCTCGGGATAACTTTACAGTTCAAGCAATACTTCCTATCAGACTTCCTGATAAGGAAGAAATCTATCTGAGAACATGTCCCTCCACTTTTGTAAGTGATAAGATGTTCCTCTCTTTTCTTAAACCATGTATTGGCTATAGAAAGATCCAAAGCCTCCGAAAACTCCAAGATGGATTTACCCTCCCCATTCATCTCTCCTAGGCCAAAACCCCCATGCACCCCCTCAAAACCTCTAGCCACGCTACCTACATGTCCATTGAGATCCCCTCCTAGGAAAACTTTCTCTCCTTGGGGTATATCCTGAAGTACCCCTTCTAGATCCTCCCAAAATTTTACCTTAAAGTGTTCTGCTAACCCAACCTGAGGTGCGTACCCACTAATAACATTAAAGGTGTCCTGTCCCACTACCAATTTTAAGACTATGATACGATCTCCTACTCTTCTTACATCCACGACATCCTTCTTCCACTCCTTGTCCACAATAATTCCTACCCCATTTCTTGATCTGATTTTTCCCGTATACCACAGCTTAAATCCCGAGTTGTCTAATTCTTTCGCTTTTTCACCTGTCCACTTAGTTTCTTGTAGGCACATAAAATTGATCTTCCTCCTCACCATAACATCCACTATTTCCATAGATTTTCCAGTAAGTGTGCCTATATTCCATGTACCAAAGCGAATCCTCCTGTCATGAACTAGCTTCTTTACCCAC
The DNA here is from genome assembly GCF_000004515.6 of Glycine max. NCBI lineage: Eukaryota > Viridiplantae > Streptophyta > Magnoliopsida > Fabales > Fabaceae > Glycine > Glycine max. The sequence continues at coordinate 50,889,551 of NC_038251.2, read as the reverse complement.
ACCCGTTCACGAAAATGTGGGAACCCTTGCTTACTTTTCACTACATTCGGGCGGCGATGCAGCGGCCCTTGCTCTTTTGACACTGTACTCGAGCCATACAGCGCGTTGCTTCCGGGCAACGACCTAGCATTCACATTATTACGTAATTGATCCATGTCATAGAGATTCGACAAAGTTTAACGTTGGCTGTCGAAAGTCTAACACAACCCTCTCCTTTTATCCGGGCTTGGGACCGGCTAAGAATAGCAAAGCTACCCTAAGCTACCCTAAGCATAATATTATAATAAATACTTTAAAAAAAATAAGAAAACAAACATAATTTAAATAAACATAATAATAAGTATAATATTGATTAATAAACATAATTTATTTATCATTTTGAAATTTTTAATGTGATAATATCTTATTCAAAATATCATATTCAAACAAAAATATACAACTATATCCTTATAAGAAAATGAGACCCAATTTGATTTTGTCTTTACCTAATGTTGTCACAATAAAAATTTTCAATAACCGACAAATTATGCTTATTAATCAATATTATGCTTATTATTATGTTTATTCTAACTTATGTTTTCTTTCCTATTTTTTAAGTGTTTATTGTAATGTTATGCTTGAAACGATTGAAAAAATGAAGATTAAATTATATTTTGGATAAATAGTCATTTTCGTTTCTGAATATGTAGAACACTAACAAATTCATCCACGAATGTGTCATGTAAATTCTTTCATTAACAGTAACGAATGAAAGTTAATAGATGAATGAATTTGTTGCACTTTTTTTGTTTTCGGGGACTAAAATTTGAATTTTCATTTGAGGATGAATTGGTCAATGCTTTACACATCTATGGACGAAAATGACTATTTATCCTATTAGATATATAAATTGTTGTGGTGGGTCAAATGGTGCATGGTTAAAGGGTATAATGTATTGTTATGACAAAGGAAATGGAAGTTGGAATTGGGTCCTGCTTCGGTTAGTGGTGGAGGTGCCGAGCAGGAGGTGGGTTTACAGTTATCTTAAGGCTTGAAGTCGAGGGGGAAGGACTTTTGCTTTAAAGGTGCATTGGTGCAGCAATGACAATGGAGTTGGATATAAAGGTATTGGTTAGTCTCTCAACATGGTAAATAAAAGTTTGAATTTCAGCCGGGAAAGATCTCACATTTAAGATTGTATTCATGATTATGCCAATGGAGCAGTATTTGTGAGGTGATGAGTTGTTCTTTAACTGGTAATTAATTTCTACAAGGAATAGTCTTATGTCCTCTAACGGTAAGAATACTATCCAAAAAAATAAAATTGGTGCAAAAAATAATAAAATGGTGGATGATCAAATCTGCATTGTTTTAATAGGTAATTTATGTGTTTTCCATTATGTGCCTTTACTTTCTCTTAACAGGTAATAACTTTGATGTAGAAAGTGAAATTGATAGGATGATAGCTTTGTAAATTAATTAACGTAGTTGCATGATAGTATAGTTGATAGAAATCTGCAATAAATGCAATCAGCTATGAATATTTTGTATGATTATTAGTCCTTTCAGATGAATGATAAGGTGATAGACCTTTGCGTGTTTTTCATTGTGGAGAATAAATTTGTATTGCTGATTTCTTTGTTTTTTAATTGATGGTTGAAATTTATTCTTTATTTCTTTTTCTTCTCCTTTTTCCCCCTTTTCTTTCTTAAATTAGCCTTCTTCATCCTCAACTACTTGTTCCCTTCTCTCCCCTTTCATCCCCTTCTTCCTCCACCTCAAATTTATATTCTTCCAAAAGCAAAATAAACATTTTTTTCTTCAAAAATTGAAACAAGAACAAAATGACTAAATGATCTATTTGGTCATTTATCTAATTTTTTGGGTTTAGTTTAATCATTTATCTTTTACAAAATTTAATTTGATCGTTTATCTTATTTATTTTGTTTAATTTAGTCCTTTTACTTTTTTAAAAAAGTTTATTTAGTCATTTATCTTATTTTTTGTTCAACTTCATCATTTATCTTTTTTTTGTTCAATTTGATTTTTCAATCTATTTAATATTGATGTCGTTAATTATTTAAAATGAACTCTTTCGGTTTAGTTTTCTTTCCTTCTTCTCCACTTCATTTTTAACAAAATATATTTTTAAATGATTAATGATGTCAATCTTAAATGAATCGAAAGACTAAATTGATAAAAAAATAAGATAAATGATCAAAATAAATTTTTTAAAAGATAAAGAACTAAATTGAACAAAAAAAAGACAAAATATCAAATTGAACTTTTTAAAATAAGATAAAAGACCAAATAGGTCATTTGGCCTACCAAAATCAAGTGCGGGGAGAACTTCTTGATGGTGATGAGGGAGTTGATGGAGAGATGGGCCTTGTGCATGACATCTTGATGAGGTTCAAGTGTGGTTCGAATTTGGAAAGCATGGGTTTGAGTATTGGTGGAGTTACCATGTTGGTAGAGGATGATTTTGGCGACTAGGAGGATGATGATGAAGAAGCTATTGATGGTGATGATGATGACCTGGAAGGTGTGTTCCAAGGTTTAGGTTTGGGTGCACAAGGAGGGGGTGGGAGGAGAGGTCATGGGAAAAATTAGAAAAGTTTGGGAAAAAAAGAGAAAAAAGAAATAAATTTTAGCTATCAATTATAAAATAAAAAGATCTAATTATGCAAAATGCATTTTTCACAATTGGAGACATGCTAAGGTCTCCCACCCTAACATCCATCATTTTTTCATTCTAAATACTTTCAATTGTTATGGGTTACATAATACAAATCCATAGTATAGAAAATGTTGGGTGGTAGTGGTACAAAACTAGTGTAGTTTTTTTGTACCCCTTTAGCCATCTCGGTTGAATTCTGTTGGATGACCCACTTAATCTTAGTCTATTCATGCTTATGCACTTGAGATTGTGGTGTTGTGTACTTCGTCGGCTTTCTTGGCACATATTTAGCCTCTTCGCTCCATAACTCTTAAAGGTGAGGTTATGTATCATTCGATTCTTATTAGATGTACCATTCAATTCTTATTAGGTCGACCTGCTCAAAGCCTATTGACTCGGATGCCAAATGACATGACCTAATACGATATTATTATATAACCCATACTAGACCAAAAAGATAGGAAATTACAGTTTCACACTTGAATGCTCTTTGGCTATGTCTCCTCTCTCCAAGACAAGATAGCAACATGATCATTTTTTTATTTCTATTTTTATTTTTTGTCTTTTCACTTTTAATTACATGCCTACCACCTTATATTTAGGGCTTATCTTTCTTGTTTCTTAATTAAATAATGACACACCAAAGAATAGTTAGCATTTTTTGATATAATTTTTTTCTTACTTTTTTTAATTAGAGACTATATGATGGGATATGCAACTAGGTTTTGAAACTAAGATGCCAAATCAAGTGCTATGTTGGTGTTTGACTGGATTAGTAAACAACACCTTTTAACCAATTAGGTAAAAAAAACATTTTTTAATTGGGAGTTGACTAATTTTCTTAGTAAGTGTGAAATCATTTCTTTACTTGTAATCGAGTCCGAGAGAGTATATATAAGTTGAGGATTATCTTAGGAGTTATCTTTTGAGTTGACTTAGGTTCAAACTCAAATTTTAAAAGTGTATTATAATTTATCTAGTGATTATTGATGACCTGTTATGCTATCCATTATCAAGTTGTTAGCACACTTGCATATATTCAGTTCTACATTTGAAATGTCCACTTCTTGGCATGAGTGGTGTATGCTGATATTTCACAATGATCATTTATATGACCAAAATAATTTACACCCCTTCTTGATATTTCACAATGATTTTGGAGGTTGAGTTCAACTCAAATCCAAATGGTAGTGAGCACAAAACATGCCTTAGACAAATGATAATTACATCCTTTTAATTAATTAACATACCTCTCTTTTTTGTTTTTTTTTTTCTCTAAATACCCTTCTAATTTATTTCCCAATTTCAAATTATTCTCGTTGGGGACTTCTTTCCTGGAAGCACTTTTCTGCTCTCCCCTTCCTCTGCTACCCACCCTTATTCCTCCGCCACGCACCCTTGTTCCTCTGGCATGCACCCTCCTTCCTTTGCCACTCACAATCAAGAGATAAAGAGAAGTACCTTAATCTTTCTAAAGATCGGCTTAGACAAGTGCCTTGATCTCTTTTCAGAAATCACTTCTTGAAAAAACAATTATATATTCTGGAAAGTGATTACTGGAACTATGATTTAACAGAAAAAGAAACATAGTTCTAAAAATTAATTTCTACAATAGGAAATTATTTTTCAAGAAGCAATTTTCGGCAGTACTTAAAAAATCAAATTTTAGAGGTGGGAGCTAGATATCCTACTTTAGAAAAGTAGTTGTTACTTACTTGAAATGCAATCATGTAGAAGACAAAAAATGTACCGCCTATGACGTTACAATCAATGAAAACACAGCCTATCATGTTTTCATTTGAGAGAAGGATAAAGTATAATATTCACTTGGAAGTCAATAAAATAAAGAAAAAAATATAATTTTTGATAGAGAAAAAAATAATAATGGAAAAAAGGGGTTGATGGAGGTGCAAAAGGGTATTTAGTAATAAAATATATATTAAAAGGAAAGGGAGGTATGCTTCTTAATTAGGGAGGTATAAATATTAAAATCCAATAACTTATGTAGGTTTGTTTTTTTAGAGAAAAAACTATATGGCATTGTTCTTAGGTGGGCCATCTACAACCTCTTGATGCCCAAGATCGAAGAGTTCAATTTACTTAGAAAAGTAAATTTACTTTGCCTTCTTATTTTCTTCTATTAAAACTTCCAAGTGTTAATAGAAAAAGTTTATCGAAGCAAGGCCTAAGAAAAATTCTGATTGATTTCTGCTAGATTTTAGTTTCTTTTAAGTGAACATGGAAACTCTGTTTCAGTCATATAATGTGCAAATTCAGAGAATGCTGCTAGCTTCAACAATATGGATTATGTTAAGTTTTGCTGTTCTGTATATTTGTCACCCTTCTTGCCTTCTGGTATGTATGCGGGACACACTATCTTGCATTGCAAGGACACAATGCTATAACAAAAGGTAATTAGAGAAGTCAACAGATTAATTGAGGTTTTACACAAATCTCAAGTGTTGATTTGATTATAAAATATCAAGATCCTTGATTTTAGAGGTTAAGGGTTGAATAAGAAGATAATTGCTTTTGTCATACTTTTTGTTGTGCAACAGTAATAACATAAACATGACACGTTTTTACATTATGTGGTGTGAGTGATCATATATTTTGTTCTATGAATGCAAGCAAGGCCTTCTTCGATAAGGATTTTTTTGGTGATTAAGGCATAAGCACTAAGTTGTTATCTTTTAATTGGGCGAACAAATAGTCATTACTAAGCTTTGCGAATCAGAAGAATAGATATTAATTAAGCCAAATAAACGCTACTTGTTCAAGAGTTAAGGGTGTGTTTGGATTTCCGTTCAGAGACCCCAAACAAACGTTCATCCTAATCCATGTTCTCACATACTTGTCCGTTCAACTGACTTGGAGTGTGTGCTAACCATAAACCAAACACACACTAAATATAGTAAAAAAAGAAGCGTGAATCTCTATTTATAATATCATGATTAGTTATTGTATGCTAAAGTTTACTTCATTTTTAGATCAAATAGACACTAGGGAAAAACGAAAAATGTATCTTCTATGGGTGATTGGGGTTTCACACTAGAGCTTGCATAACACGAAACTGGTAAGAGTCACTATAAGTCCCTACCACAGCCTGCAAAATTGTGATTCTCTTGAACACTTTGTTCTTCTCATCAAAATGAGTATCTTTAGAAGAGTTTAGAACAATAAAAAGTAGATGATAGCGTTTAGACAAAGGGTGTATGCCTGACCTGAAGTGCTAATGAAAAACTGATCCTGTAGAAGAAAAGCATGACAAATCTTGGAGCAATGGATCTCTCTGGTTGCAAAGAGATACAAGATAAGTGTACTATGGAACAGAATAATAACTTTTTGCATTTGATAAATGATGGAAAACAGGAAATAGATACCATAGTGATCTTATGCGCCAAAAATCAACCCTAGATTCACTTCCGTGCAACACCCACCATTGCCCCAACATGAGCCTGTTGGCTCCTCAACCACTTGGGGAGACTAAAGTAGATGTGAAAGACAGATATGTGTCACCAAATTGTTCAACTGGTTTCATGTGTTTCTTGAATTTTGTGCACCTTTAAACATTTGTTTTGGTTTCATTTGGTTCATAAACCATAACCATAAAGTTAGCCTATATGTTATGTTTTCATTAGATTCTCTACAAGTCAAGGTTTTAAATTATGATTTGCAAATACAATTACAATATCACCATTTTGAGTAGATGTGAAAGACAGACATGTGTCACCAAATTGTTCAATTGGTTTCATGTGTTTCTTGAATTTTGGTGCACCCTTTAAACGTTTGTTTGGGTTTAATTTGGCTCTTAAACCATAACCATAAAGTTAGCCCATACGTTAAGTTCTTAATCAATCATTAGATTCTCTATAAGTCAAGGTTTTAAATCATGATTTGCAAATATATTAATTACAATTACAATATATATTATCGTTTTGGATCATTTTACAACTGCATTGTAATTGTAGTCACATTTGCCCACACTGATGTGACTACAAATGCGACTGAAACAGCAATCTAAAAACAAGATTAAAGATTTGAGGCTACCTTTCCGATTTTGATTGTAGTTTTTATACTATTAATTGATCCCAAACATATCTTTTATCAGGACTTAAAGTTGCTTGATTTCAAAGCAAGTACAAGATTGTCGTTTGAACTTTGAAGGCATTCAATTAGTCATGAAAATTTAAAACGGCCATGAATTTCTATATTCAATATTCATTCCTTTAGAGCAAGCTTGAACTGAGGAAAAAAAGTATATTTTTTTTTTGTTCAGTAAGTATTATTTATCTTAAAAAATGATAATCAAATATAAATTACCGTGTAACCTTTAATAATCTCATTCATTTTTTAAAACATTATACAATTCTCATTTTTTTTAAGAGTAATACCTCCATCTATTTTTTTCTCAAAATTCCTCCATCAAAGACAAAGGACTTGATGAAAGAAAAGGTAATGAGCATCCAAGCAGTGTGTCATTTCAAAAGATTCGGTCAAAAAAGAGCAAAGAAAGACCTGCTACCACGCACTTTGGTTACATCATAAGCTAACCAAAAAGGTTTGCCATTATTAAAACAAATTAATTAAGCTAGCTAATATAATAATGTTCAATCACCCTAACTAATTGTCCTTTTGCTACCATGTTTTGTTAAGATTTTTTAACATTGGAAAAAAAATAATATTTGTTACCTAAGGTGGGACATTTTTGTAGTTTTGGAGTTGCAAGTGGGAGGAAATACTAGAGCCTTAGGGAAAGAACAACATGCAAAGGCACCTGATACTACGTACTGTCACGAAGATAATCCTCTTCAATTAAATTCTATCTATTACTTTGCTTTTTGTGGCAAATAGTCAAAGAAAGATGAAATTTGAGGGAGAAGCTACGTAGTAGAGTTTTTATTTTTTTATTATCACATTACGAGTACATAATATTGATTAGTTTTATGCATGATTAATCTCTAAAGCGCAATTAACTAATTATCTTTTGTGAGGTTTTTTTTTCTATAATCACATTTTTTTTTCATTCATATAATATTAAAATCCAAAATCTTATTTAAGTCAAACAAATTTAGTATCACTTGAACCAGTCACTCTAAAATATTATTTGCAAAGTTGGCCATAATCATCATCCTTTAATGACGGCTGATACTAAGCTATAGTATGGTGGGAGGCCAGGAATGAGGAATCTTAGAAGATAACAAAAGATTGTGCAAATGTATATATGCCTTTTATAAAAATGATATTGAACCAGATACCCTTTTATCATATGCGGTAGAAAGTGTCAAACACAAAATATCTTTGAGCATGACTTTAAATGTCTATTAATTTTATGCTTTTGATGAGAGCACTATACTATAGAACCTAGGTAAACAATAATGCTCGCATTTTTTGCTGGTGAATATGTGAACTGTTTATGTGGATATATGAATGATGATGTAGTGTGTGTGCTCTCAGACATCAAGACAAAGTTCTTTTTAAGCACCTTACTAATTTTTTGTTATAATATATTATCACCGATATGGATGTTGTTGTGATAATGCGGACCTTGAATCATATGAAACTTTGTCAGGTGTATTTTTAAATTATATCTCTAAAAGTGACTTCAAATCCCACTTGTTGAGGTGAGTTCAGGTGAGAATTTTGAATGCAACTTTCGGTCCAAGTGGTAGTATATATTGAGGTTAGAGTTTGAGTGTGTGAAATTGTTTCTGTTTCTCTCACTTTTTGATACAAGCTAGTAACATAATTTGAAAATTAATTATTGAATGGATAATAAAGATATTATTTTACAAATTATTGAATTAAATATAGTTTAACTGTAAGGAAATTAGTGATAAATAAATTTTATTTTTATATTACATTGAAAAATAATTTACATATTAATATAAAAGTAATCTGCATTTAATATTAATCCATATGACAACATATTTATGATTAGCAATAGATTTAATATTAAGAGATTCGTAATTTTAATAATTAATAATTACACTTCAAAATAAACACAAACATGACTATTCAAAATCTAATAATCATTAGAGTTTAATCAACAGTTAAAAATGACATTTAAATAATCATAAGTAGCTAGTGAAACAATAAAAAATCATACATAATAATAACGAACCTACATAACCAAAAACCATTCTGGTAGGGTTAACAAAAAAATTAATTTTATATGGTAATATAATAGGAAAAGAAATATAAATATATTAAAGATGTGATTTGCGTTGTTCTAGTTCAGTTTTTAACAATAAAAATCAAAGGAAAATGAACGAATTAATAAACCTAACCAAAATGTGTTTTTTTCTCAATATTTTCATCAGTTTCTAATTTTTAGATTAATTTGATAATTCAAAATATTGTAATCCTATTTTTGAATGCTCCTGATATATCTTAGACGAATAAATTGCTTCTATATTCTAAGACGAACAAATTGCTTTCGTAATGGAGAATCATAGTCCTGAACACTTTAAAATATGAAAAAAGAAAGAAAAGTGCAGGAAAATTAAAGATAGATAATTCCTTTGTGGGGTAATGAATTTCTTCTTCTAGTTATAGGTCCATGAACAGCCATTTTCAAGTGGGCAGTGATCATTGATTAAAGTGATTGTTTGGTATGTCGTTAAACATACTTCAAAGCGAAAAAAATGTATAAAAGCTCAAGTGTCCAACCCTTTATTCCTTTAAGAGTCCCACGTTAGATCCGTTATTGATATTGTTAAAATTGGATCCGAAAATTGACTAAGTGACCAGTTTATATTAGGGGTGGATACCAGTGGATTGAATTTGGTCTCCAAAAAAATTCGAATTGGATAAAATATTTAGGATTGAGTTAGTTTAGGTTATTCTTAATTTTTTGCTTTGATTCAAATTGATTCGACTTTGTTAAATTCGAGATTTGGGCTTGAGTTACCTAACAAAAAATGAAAAAAAAAGGAAACGGGAGAAAATAGAAAAAAAAAATGAAAAAATTGAATCATGTCCATAGATTTAATACTGTATTACTATACTGAATATTCATCAATTATCACTGTCATTGCGTCACACAATATCTTGTTATTAAATTAGAAGTCAGAATTAGGGTCGGTCTAGTGATAAAAAATAAAGTAAATGCATAAAAAATTAGATTTAATCGTTGTTGTCATCATTGAAAAAAAATAAATAAATCAGAAACAAGATTAACTAAAAAAATATGTCCTAGAACCTAAAAGTTCTTCCATCAACATGTCACATTCAAAGTCCAACCAAAAAAATACATTTTAACAAAAAACATAATAAATTATAAATCTCAATATTCATTTTATTAATATAATTTATATTATATAATATAAAACACAACCAAGTTAGGTCAAGATACTCAATTTTTAGGTTATTCCACCCCAGACCAACCTAATTAGTCGGATTAAGAAAATGAATTTCACTTAACAGGTCAAGATTTATCTAATCTATATTAAATAACATTTCAAATTAATTGACCACATTTCTGAAATGTGGTTATTGAATGATTTGATTTATTTTTCTTTTTCTATGAAAAATTATAAAACATTTACCCTTATAAGTTGTAGTCAATAAAAATATTTTTAGAGTTATTTCATTTTTTTATTGTTTTATTCTGGGTTAAGGACCATAAGTATCCCCAACTCAATTCACTGGATAAAAACTAATTTGACCTGTGGTGCCTGAATATTAGTGGCCTAAGAAAAGTCACACAATTATTAATTTTTTTTTATCTTTTAACTTTTAATTCATTTCAAACACACACACACAAACTAATAAAGACAATATTTTAAATCAAATAATATTTTTTCCATAAATTTTAATTCTAAATTTTTTTACTATTATTTAATATGATTAATAAATTATTTCTATTAATAAATATATATAATTCTCTTAATTTATTTTTATTTATTTTGTTTAAATATAAAAGTATCCGTACCAAAAAGAAATTTAGTTACTTTGAAATTGCAAGATGAGAGAGCTCAAATCAGCATGCTAACAATGATCTTCTATTCATTTATAGTTATTTTTTTGGTGTGCTGAAGACTAAAACCAATAAAAATAAGTAAGTTATTTTTAACTAATAGCCAGAAGTTTAAATTTTGTTCCACAACCACTCATAGAATTAAATAATTAAATAATGATAATTTTTAATGATTATACACATAATTTAAGCGATACCGTTTTTCATCAATGAGTACGAGTATGACTTATATTTTCAATAGGCCTTACTCAAATGGAAAATGAGTAAATGTTTTATCCATAAATTTCACAATATTTATATATAATAAAAATTCATGAAATTTCACAATAAATTAAAAATATAAAAAAGAGAAGGGATTTAAGAGTAACTTTAAAACCTCTTCATCATAATTATATATTTTCTTGATATCTAATAGTTAAAATTAATTACTCGTTACAATCATTAGATTTCAAGAAAATAAATGATGAGAATGAAAAATAATTTTAAAAGAATTATTCTTGTATTTTTTTTCTCATAAATAAATGAGCAAATTATACATATACAATAAAGTGATTTCATATTTTTTATAACTAAAAACTGATTTTTTTTATAAAAGATGGGAAGAAGTATTACAACAGTAAATTGCGTAACAATCAAATTTTCAGATCTATATGAGAGAAAAGTGTAAGCCTCCTTTTCGTGGGATTCAAACTCCCTTCCTCAAGTTAATTGGTTATAATGTTTGTCGTTGCACTATTGGCGGTTAATATGTTATTTAGGGCACACATACACACGGTATGACATTCACTTCTAAATTATAAATTAATTTGAAACTCACTTTTTTTTATTCTCTTAATTAAACAATTTCTTTTCTCAATCATTTTACAAATTAAAACTCCATTTTTTTTAATTATTTATATCTATATACTTTGTTTTCTTAAGTATTACTTTTAGGGTAAGTATTCATTTTAGTTTTTGAATGTATAAAACAATGATATATTAATCTCTGAAAGATGAAAAATTCAAATTTTATTTTGTATTGATTACTCAATAGACTAAAATGTTACAAGTAAGATTGTATTTTCACTACTTGGGTAACACATCAATTAACAAGTCTCATATGTTATCTTTTTTTCACCAATGGCCAAGTCCTTTGTTGTTTCATGTTCCCACCTTCTCTGAGCAAGAGAGACAAACTCCAACGACATGATGGCCACTATGAAGGAGCTTTTTCGTCTTGTTATTTGAAGACAAAGGAAACTGTTTCCTTTTCTGCACTTCTTTAGAAGGTAAAGCTTGAACTTGGTGCATTATTTTTTGAGTTGAAAAATCAATTGGTTGTAAGTGGCTCTATTTTATTTTGGCACATACACTTGTTTTTGCCAAATACATCTTTGGGGGCCAAAATGTATGTTGTGAATTTTGAAAACTAAGATAGGGTTTAGGGTTTGTATTGATATCTTTGTGTTTTATTGTGGGTGCACTCTGATTTTTGGCAAATAAATGTGTGTGAGCTGATTGATACGGGTTTAGGATTTGTAAGGAGGGTGTTGTTATTGTTTAAATTTGGTTTTTTTTTTTTTTTTTATGTTTTGGTAAATACATGTGCTTGTCTTTGTGTTTTAAAATTTGTCATGGTGTGTGTGTTTATGCTTAAAAGCAACATAAACCTTGTATGTGAAGAAATTGACATTATCATTGTTTTGATGTGTTGTAGAATGTTTGATCACATCAATGTTATTGTACACCACAAGGGTAAATTTAGACGAGATGATCATGGCACATTGGTGTATTTGAATGGTGAGTACTGTGTTTGGGAAGGCTTTGATAAAGATTTGATGATAGTGTGGACTATTTACGACATGTATAAATCTTATGGATGTTATCACAGGTTTAATGTTGTGTATATTTTGGTTCTAGAAAGTGGTTTGGAGGGTGGTTTGCTTTGAATGGAGAATGACAAGGATATGTTGAACATGTGTAACATAGCTATTATTGATCATGAAAAAGATGGACGTCCATGTGTACTTTGAACATGTGGTGGATGATATGCCGAAGATACTTCCTGATGTTAAGCCAGATGATGCTATGACGGATCAAGTTGATGAACCTGTTATTGAGATTTCAAATTAATGAGGAGCAAGATGAAGGTATTGGTGGTGAGCTCGAGAAAGACATAAAAATGATTGCAAACAAAACTTGTGAAGTTCATGAGCCTGTTATTGAAGAAGTGTCACATATTGCACATAAGCCTTTAGTTAAGGAATTGATGCAAATGTGTGATTTAATGAAAATGCTAATGATGTAGTGGAAACTCAAGTTGTTTAGGAGTCAAAATGTTTACTGATTTAAATGAACTAGCAATTGAAAATGATGATGATACTGTGGAATCTGAAGCTGCTGATATAGTCCTTGAACCAAATTACAATTAGTCCCTAATTACATATATAGTTGATAATTGCTAATTATAAATATATTTTGGGGTTAAATTATATAGGAATTTATAATTTTTCTCTCCTAATTCTTTCTTTTTGAGCAAATAATTGTTAAATTAGCATCATTTAAGTTTTGTGCAAAAAATATTACAAGAAGTAAATTTATGATGCTTAGCGAGTAAAATAGAGCAATAGAAAAGCAGAGATAATTAAGGAAAGCAGGCTAATTAAGAAAAGCAGGCTAACTTAGGAAAGTAAAGGCGGACTTAACGAGAGAAGTCCGCTCAACTAAGCTAATTTGCACCTATAAAAGAAGAACAAAGAAGAAAGAAAAAATACACATAAATTTCAAGAGAATATAATTCCTTATAGATGACAAAGGTTAGAAGAAGGAAAAACAAGCATTGAGACTCATTCTTTCCCTCTATTTTCTTTCTTATCTTCTCTCCCTTTACTAAATATTCCTATCTTGTAAATGTAAAACCTCCATGACAATGAGAGGCTAAACCCCTTTTGTTGGGAACTTGACAACCAATTAATCTTGATATAATTTCTCTTCCTATCTATCTATGAATATTACATTTACAGTATCTTTTCTTGTGCTTAATATTATTGCTTGTGGCTTAATCATCCATTTTCATGGTAGGTTTTAGGAGTAGCTTAGAGAAATATTATTTTCTAATAGAACTGAAAACGAGTATCTAAATAAAGTTATCGTTAAGGATGTGTTGATATTTGATTAGCTTGTTATAAATTTTATTCTTAATGCAATTTATTATTTTAGCTCTGCAAAGAGATTTGACAAAGAAAATAGATAAATTATACTCTTTCATGTGGGGGACCAAAGTTAGAGTATATTAATAGATACATGTGTAAATTAGAATAATTATAAATAAAGAAAAATCATTAACATTACATCACGAAATAATTCTGGTAGACTAAGTTTCCAACCTTCTCATCTTTTGGAATTAATTTCTATAATAATTGACTTTTCTTTTCTTTTTTGTTTTTAATAAATTAATTTAAATTCTTGTCAGTTTCTCCTTTTGTTTGATTTAATTTTCTGTCAACTTAAATTACTATTTTTCTCATACCTTTTTCAAATCAATTTTTTAAACTTTTTTACTAATCAAATATTCATCTACATAAGTACAAACAAAGTTGCTATGGATATGATACTCAGTCTTTCGTTTTAATTTTACTACTTGAGATGAATTGGTGCACTTGCTAATCCATTAACAATAGTACATGAACCAAATTTAAGCAACTAGTTACAACCCCTAAATCAGCCAAAAACAAACCACTAATAGAAAAATATAGAGATATTTTATAATCATCATCAGCTCCTTTTGCAAGCCATCAATCTTCATCTTTAGCTCTTCCATCCATCTCTCTTCAATAGGATTTGATCCAATAAAAAAATTACATCTTCTAGCATCATGAACATCAACAATGGCTTTTCAATCAATGTATGACTTTTTTTTTAACAAAAATCAAAGTATCAACAAACAATGTTTAGGATTAAATGGAAACAACTTTTGGCAATGAGCAAGTTTAGAACTACCTTTGTGGATTTTTTTTGTTGTTTTTGATGTTTGTCGCAATCAAGATCACGACAAGACGACGTAAAATTTTTATTTAAAATGGAGTCGCCATTAACATTTTAAATTGAGAGAAAACATTAGAAAACCCTTAAAAAAATCTTTGGGACCAAAAATGAATTTGAAAGTCTATTACACGTAGAGAAGGTATTAACACTCTACAATGCTCGTAGAAAATGGTACCTCTAACTAATTGTGCAACATCATTAATTTTATAAAGATTTAATTTAGCCAAAAAATATATTCTTGAATCTTATTATAAAATAGATCTTTTCTTTATATTCTATGAAAACTTAGCACAAGGATTTAAGCTAGCAAATGATTAGTCATCAAATCCTCACAATTGACAACGTTAAAGATAAAATCGCTATTCAATTAACATCATAAATTGTTGTTTATTTTAATAAAATATTATTTTTTCAATTTACTCTGGCCCAAGAGTTTATGATAGCAAATGACTATATTCTATAAACTATTCTGATTTGAAAACATTAAAGGTAGAATTACTATCAATTAATTAATGTTATCAAACCATTGCATGAACTAAAAGGAGATTATTTTTCATTTGATGTTGCAAATATTATAAACAATATGAATTAATCAAAACACGAAAATCATAATCTCTTTTTATTTTGCGATGAACTAACGAAACATAATGACTGCATCCTAGATCCTAACCTTATGTAGGTACTACACACACAAAAATCCAAATAAAACAATATACAATTTTTTTTATTTCATAAATAAACAAGCTAGAAACCAAAGTAGAACTCCTAAACATTGAGGTCTTCGGTAAGCAACATGTCATGCACATATCAAAGCAAAAAATGAAACAAATATTAAAAAAAATAAATGAGAAAAAAAACATAAAACCAAGACTAGCCTTCCTAATATACTATTTGCTACTCCTATGTACACAAACAAATAGTGTCACATTACACCCATTAACCCACATCACGTTGCATATAATAAAAATAAATAAATGTTGGACACAAAAATTGGATTGCGAAAACACATACTTGATAAAAATAAGAAAAACACAAAGAGAGAGTGAGAGAATTGTGTATCTTACATTCATAAGCAAATGTCATACACATTTCTATTTCTATGTATTATAAAAGAAAAAGGATAAAATAAATAAAATGATGCAAAACCTATGAAGATGGCTTTTCACTTATTTATAGTGTATGAAATTTTTCCAACCAATGTGTAGCAGGTTTGCACAAAAAGAAACTTTTGCTCCGTCAAAGACTCTTTTTTCTTTCCCTAATGTAAGTGTGATTTTTATATACCTCTTTTAGATTTTTGTTGTAACCAATTAATCTCACTCACCACCTATTTTTCTCTACTATTCACTATCTGTATGCAATCAACTTATCTCTTTTGACTCAATCTTCACTTATTTAACTGACCATTATCTTTTAAAAAATCTTTTCTTGTAATTGAAGATATTTTCTGATTGTCTGATATTCTCTTGTAATCACCTCTTATTTTTATATTTATTTAATTTTTTTTAAATTAAAATATTCATCCGTATAAAATTGGTTATTCACAATGTTGAATTGACATGTGTGTGATTATCTCTATATGAATTCTAGGAGATTCATTTGGAGTGGTGGTCTAGAGCAGAAAGTTCACCTTATTAAGTGGGGCACAATAATTCAGAATAAGAGGAATGGAGGGCTTGGAGTCCATAGGGCGAGGCATCAGCATACTTCCTTACTGGGCAAGCTTATTTGGGAGATCTTGCACAACCCTTTGTTCATGTGAATGAATTGGATTTAAGGGTGTGTGATGTTGTAAATGTGGAGGGGTGGCATTTGTCAAATTTGGCGACAACTATTCCTGGGGACACCATGCAAAAGTTGTTGGAGTGGAAAATGTTTTTGCACCATAGCTTTCAAGATACAGTTGTTTGGAACAGTGAAATCTCAGGTGAATTCTTGACCAAGTCTGGTTATTGGTGGTTGATCAAATGTGATTTTCCTAGCAATATGGGTAGTGGTTGGAAGTCCATATGGCAACGTAATCTACTGGAGAATATCAAGTTTTTCCTTTGACAGTTAGCACATAATGTCTTGCCAACTAGGAGCTTAATTCATTTCAAGGAGACACAATATTCTTCAGAATGCTACATGTCTTATATGCAGGACTGGGGAGGATCTGGCAAATGCTTAAGATTCGGGTTGATAGTCTGCACTGCCTTGGATTGGATTGGACTGGACTGCTTGGTTGAATATGTTTGATGACCATATTGGTAGGATTATCCCAGTTATTTTATGGGAAATTTGGAAAGCTAGGAATGCTAACATTTTCCAGCAGGAAACATGTGAATCTTCATCATAATGTAGGGAAAATATTGATCATTCATGAAGCTATTATCATGGCTTTTGATGCCCATAATGATGCTAGTGATGCAAATTCATCCTCCTCGAAGTGGGTTTCTTGTATCCATCCTATAGGTAATCAAGTGTCCCTGCATGTATGTGGACGGTAGCTGTCAGGGGAATCCATGCAATGCTGGTTTTGGAGGGCTCCTGAGGGATGCAATGGGAACATGGATTCATGGGTTATATGGAGACATAGGGCAGATGGACATCACCAAAGAGGAGCTGTTAGCAATTCTTAATGGGCTTAAGATTGCTTGGGAGAGGAATCTTGATAATGTTCTTTGTGTATTAGATTCTATGCATGCTCTCTCTATTTTTAATACTTTCTTTCATTTACCTTTTATTTGTTTTTTTCACGCTGACAATTTTCTGTTTTCTTAAAAAAATAGTTGGGAAAAATATAACTTATATAGAAAGAATTAATTTTTAATTTGGCAGAACACAAAATTAAAGCCAAATTTATTTTACAGCTTGAATCAATAACGTAGATAATTTATTTAATTATAATAAAGTTATAAATATGTACTAAGTAATTTAATTTTATCTTTTTTTATTATTACTTTAATATTTTATTGGGTTTCAAAAGTAAAAGGACGTCATGTATAAAATAAACTATTAATTAAATCTAAAAAAAATGTACTCGCTGTCAAACTATGTAGTAATTTCAGTTCTTATTTTATTTTTTTAAAAGAAGATAACTTCTATATGTACTTTTATACAGTCAAATGTCTTTATCATTTAATGACATATTTCTTTTAAACATTTATATATTAAATTAAATCAAAATTTTCTTCTTTAATAAGTTATTCAATCACAAGAATTATAATTAGTTTCATTAATATTTAAAAACCAATACAGTTTTTTCAGTTAATAATAGGCATATATAGTGGGATTTACATAAAGTACCATTTGATATTTAATATAAACAAAATTAATTTATAAGATGTTTTTGAATTTAAATTTTTTAAATACTTTTATTATTATATTTAGGTGTATTCATAAATGTACGTGTAATATAAATTATACTTACCACTTAGATTTAATAGTAATTAATAATTTAATCCTTCATAAAATTTATACGTTATCTTACAAACATTAGAAAATATCACATACATATTATTTCTTGTAATGTTGAACACTTATTATATTTTAATTTTATTTAAACTTAACAGTATTCGTGAAACTAAAAAGGGCTTGATAGTTCTACATTATTATTCTTTCACACACTAGCTTTAATAGAATCGGTACGGTTTAGAAAATAGAGAAAGTTAGCCAAAACAGAATCATATCCTTTTGTCATTCTCCATCTTGGGTTGTACAGGAACATTTCCTGTCACTGAAACAACATATATACTGTACTTTGCTGTTATTGATGTATGCTATTGTTAATATATATGGTAGGTTCATCCTCTAATTAAGATAAACTTTAATTAAGACAAATCTCTTCTTATATTCAATTGTCTCTTCCAAGTTGTTTACCAAACAATACTCATTTGATTAATAATATATATAATAAGGGGAGCCAAGAATGTTTCTGTAATTCTGTTACACGTGTACTCAAATAAGTTTCAGTAATGGGGGTGACCATGCTCAGGACATAACCCTAAAAAGAAAATTCTCTTTTTATCTAAGTTCCCTGAATCCTCGTTATGGGGTCTTATATATCTGAAATGATGTCTCAGTGTCTCACTATTGCAATATAGTATATTATTACCCAAAAAAAGAAAAGAAAAGAAAAGAAGAGAGAGAGAGAGAAGTGAAGGGAATTAATAAAGTTATCTAAATGCAAGTTTTATATGTAGTGGCTGACATGGATTAGTGATTATTCGAATAATATCGATTCTTATCAAATTAATTTTGATAAAGATTGCCACAGGTTACTTTTAACTTCTTAATGAATGAATCAATTCTTGCCAAATGTCTTTCCTTTGCGACCAAAATGGACTTTTTGAGTACAGCCCAACGCCCTACATATGACCCGTCTTTGGAGTAAAATCATGCCAATTACACAACTTTTTTAAATAAGTATTTAAAAAATATTGTAGTATTTTATAAAATGTGATATCTACCTTTCATAAAAAAATATCTGTTGTTAATAAAAGCAATGTGAAAATCACCGGTCTCAGTCTCACTCCTTGTCCCCTTCAATTAAAAAGTACACATCAACATAAGTCAGGTTCCGTTAGGTTACGTCTTTCGTCTTTGGTTCAGAGTGATTTTTTCATCTCCCACTTCAGCAGTGGTGAACCAGAACGCAACTTGGTTGTTGTGTGCCATAATAGCACCACACCCTTCTTCCTAGAGCACTCGAGCGCACAAAGAAAGCTTTGGCAAACGGAAAGTAGCAAGTCCAAAGAAGATCTAGGGGAGAAGGTAATGCTTATTAATTCTACGAGCTGTCGCCAAAGAGGCACTGGTTTCACTGTTCAAAATGCGTTCGCGGCGCCAATTCTGGATCACATGAAGCAAGCGATGTTTGGAGCGAGGATTTGCAGATAAAGAGTGTTTTTTTTTTTTTTTTTATGAATATGACCATCATAAGTGGAGAGTCAAATGGTGATAGCAGTGGTGCGCGAAGAGTGATTGAGCAAGAAGCTGAGTGGAAATTACGGTGACAGTATATTATTGATCGCCAGATTGACCAGTTTTCCGACCCACGACGAATTCTAATGGCCCCCTTATGCTTGGGAACTTGTTTTTGTAAAAGAACGTAAATTAACAAAAGAAAGTGACGACGATAATATCGTTAAACTCGATCTATGGCTTTTTATGTGTACCTTTTAATTGACGTGACACATTTTAATTGAAAGGTACAGGGAGTGAGATAGGTGATTTTCATCCAGTACCATACGTATATCATTAGCATGGATCTAGAAACTAAGAAAGGAAAGATAAAAAAATTAAACAAAATTTTAACATCCTTTCATATATTAGTCATTTTGTAGTTTCTAGTTGGTGGAACACATGGTATGTTTAGGTTGGAAGTCGATCCTCAAGTCTTGTGGAAGTCATGACAGTCACCTTAGGGTTTCATGTAGCAATGAAATTCAGATTTTTGGTTGAAGTGCCATTTTGACCATTGCCTCTAGGGTCGGAAATGTTGGTTTTACCTCTACCAATGAACTTGCTTCTCATTAACTACTAAATAGACTATTAACTTCCTTCTTGGTTCAAGTCGGACTAATGTTGGTGGATTAGCCAACACCATCTTTAGATCTTGAAAATCTACTTCACATTACTCACTCCTTTGAAAAGTGTTGCCCTTTTTCAACAATTGGTATATAGGCAAAGACGTGGGCTGCTTTGGCTATAAATTGAGTTAAAGCAACAATTTGGCCAATCACTTGTTAAACTTCCTTCTTACACCTTGGATTCTTGATATCCAATATTGCTTAATTTGCACTTATTTGGATTTGCATCCGTCCCTCTAAGCATATAACCCAAAAAATGTCCTAAAGGAACTCTAAACATTCATTTGAGTGGATTCAAATGCATAATGAATTGCGTCAATCGGTTGAAGACCTTTTCCAAATCCTCAATGTGATCTCTCTCAACTAATGTCTTTACAGTGACATCATTAACATACACTTCTATAAATCTCCCATCATTTTGCTAAAGATCTTTGTGGTCATCCATTGGTATGCCAACTCCACATTCTTGAGCCTAAAGGATATCTTAGAGTAGTGCTCTTTCTTGTCTATCATAAAGGTCATTTTGACCTCATCCTTAGCATAGACAGGTATTTGGTTATAACTTGTATCTATATGGGTATTTTGGATAGATTTTCTTCTGACTTTACCTTATCTCTTTGACACTCCTTCCGTGTAAGTTGCTCCTTCAAATTTGATCAATGTGCAGAGAGATCTAGAGCTAGTCCTTTATGATCTTTAGATGTTGAATTCAACAATCAAATTGTTGCATGAGTTGTTCAAGTTCTTGCAATCAGCCTTTGTGCACATCTTCATCCTTCATCTTCTACAATTCCTTTTCTTGAGTTGTCTTCATTATCTCTACTCTTCTCCATTGTCAAGACATCTTGCACATTTCAATTTTGAAATGTATCTGTTGAGTGCCATAGTTGTTGGTCTTAGTCGTTCCTCATGGCTTTCAAATTCAAACCATGGGAAGTCTTCTAAAGATTGGGTTTGCAGCACATCTTTTGTAGATGTTGTTGTAACTGCAGTGCAATATGCTTCAATATTTATTCTACTAGTTGCTTGTTCTTTGACTAGGACTCAATGTCTTCTTTGAGTTTTGTCAGTTAAAAATCTTCAAAGATAACGAGAAACTCATAACTTCAGGATCAATGTTTTAGAACACTGATACATGTCTTCAATTGATGTGTGCTTCTATATGAAGAAACATGTCTATCTTCATGAACCATTTCAGCAATGCAACTTCTAATGAGCCCTTAGTCATGTAGCTTCTGATATTTATCCCTTGACTAAGCCTACCCCCAGCATCATGCCTATTAGTGAACATGAAAGGGATATGTTAATGAAAAGTAATTAAATACAATATTATATGTGTCATATTAAGAATATATGCCATAAGACTTGAAAAACATACATCACCCATTGGACGAATGAATGATGAGAATATAAAAATTAGTGATTGTGAGGGTTATGTGAATAGGATCTTCACGAAGTGTTGTTGACCTACTAAGTAATTCTTGTCCCCATTGAGATGAGACTACTGAATATTTGCGTTTGTGAGTACGCACACAAGTTACAATCATGTGATAATGCTTTCAACCTAGTGCAAAAAGGAAGAGTAGGTCAAATTCTTGTGCCTTGAGAATAAGTGGATGGGTTAATTCGATAGATCGGATTTCAACATCTCTCAATGGTTAGAGGTGGATGGTGCCATGTTATGGTATATATTCAAACCATAGAGATATAAGGCATAGAAAGTTTTATACAAGTTCGTCTCTACCATTGTAACTACATTCAGTTCTTGAAAATCCACCAAGTTCTACTAAGTTTAACATAATCACAAGTATTCTTCACAACCACTTTTGGCTCTTACAAAGCTAAGCTTATCATCAAGCTTAAAATACACATAATATTCTTTGTTCTACCAAGTTACTATTGGCTCTCAACAAATTAAAAGATTTGTTGGTGTAGATTTGCTCACTCACTAGTTCTTAACATTTCAAAGACAATTATACAAATAAAACATTTAGTCTTTTCTCTCAGGATATATAAGTGTTTTGAGAGTTTTACAACTTTTGAAGTCATAGAAAAAAAAAGCTTGCTTGAAGAAGAAGAAACAACAAATTTGGATTCTTAGCATGTCGATTCATAACTTGAACTCTTGAAAGCTTCCCATATTTATGGGTCATCATCAGTTGTTGTCTTTAAACAACTACATTTTCTTCGTTGAAGGCTTGTGCATGAAGAAGTGTTTGTTGGATCATTTAATGCTTGCATTAGATGCATGTCGTCTCCATGTTGAAACACAACTCTCCTTATCTTTTTTGAAGCACACTTTAATAGGAGTCAATGTGTTTTTGCTCAGAGCAGGTCTATCACAGCAGGTGTAGCAAACGAGTCTTTTAAGATGTTGAAAGAATGTTTCTTAGATATTTCCTGCAAAATGAATCTTAAACACAAAATATTAAATTAAATTTGAATGCTTTATTAGAACTTAACATTTGTCTGGTCTCCATTTGATCTATCAGATGCAGGTACAATGAGTTCGTCTGATTGCATATAAGACATAGGTTTTAAACTTCGTAATTATTTGTATCTAATCAAAATTATTGATGGTACTAATTCATCTTATCACTCAACAATATGCTTGTTGGAGTGTATAAGCATATCCATTTAACTTATATTATTCTTGTCAGATTGTTATGTAATTCCTAAATGAATGATATTTATAGGACTATTTGTGAAGATGTATCATATGAATGCTTAACTTTTTCTTTTTCTTTGGTTATATATATATAGGCTTTGTTTTATTTTCATAAGCTTATACTTGCCTTGTTTGCACATGTGGATTCATGCCTATGTTGATCATGAACCTTGCGTTCATGGAAACAAATGCCAAAATGACCTAAAGTGTTGAGACTATAGTTGATGATCTGGAACCATGTTCATGTGAGCCCATCATTTTGATTTTTGAGAAACAGTTTTGCAGGAAAGAGGAGATTGGAAGATTGATTGTGAGCTTTAATGTGTCTACTACATAATAGAGCTCAACATTTCCTACGCTTCTGTCGACATAGTTGTGTTTTTCGTTACCTTATTCACATCATTGCAACTTTGGTTGCCATTTAGGAGATTTGTTGGGAACCTTACCTCGCTACCCTATGCCCTTGGGAAATCTATAGACAATGCCTAACTATGTGTTGACACCGACGTGGTGACTTGTCTCCTACAACTTAGACATAGGCATTTTGGCCATTTTTAGGGACTTTTGTGGACTCTTAAATTTTTAGTGAATTTCTCCTATTCCTTTGTCGTACTTTGTTCTAAAGCATTCACCAATATAAATCTTTTGAATCTTTAGTAATACTACTGAGAGATAGCTAGGGTTGGGAGATTTTTCAATGGATATTTAATTTGGAGCTTTAATGGAGAGCTTCCACAGATTCTTCTTTGCCTCTTTCTCTTGCTAAGTTGTTTTTATTCATTTTGTTTTTGTAACACTTGAATTATTATTATATGAATCTAGTTTATTTAATTGAGATTTAATTTCATGCATTATGCTTTAATTTTCTTTTTCAATGTTTAATGCCTTTGGTAATTTGGTTGAAACCAGCCAATTGAAGCCAACTCTGGATTAACTTGAGAGAGACGCTTTGAGTTAGAGATCTTAAAAATGGAGACATGATTTTTATAGGCTCAAGAAATAGAGATATGTGTGGGTTGTGCGTGCTCTTAGAAAATCCTAAGCATAATGCATTAGTGCGCGTAAGGGATTAGGATATTTACTTTGACAACTAGAACATGCTGCCAACATATTGGGATGAGATTTTAAGGAGAATTAGATTATTAAACTAAATAAGGTGTGCGATTGGGATTCCAAAGAACTAAGGCTGCAAAAAATAAATAAATTAGTTTTTAAAAAATAATTATAATTATAATTAGTTTTATATAACTAGTCATATAAAATTATTTATAAAACTATAATCAATTTTATGATTATAGCTACTTCAAAAATCTTATTTTTATTTTAAAAATAGTTATAATTATAAAATTATAATTAATTTTATAAAAATAATTATTTCAAACAACTTATTTTTATTGATTTGTAACTGATTATGTAATTAGTATTAAATATAACTTTTTGTATATATAACTAGTTAACTAGTTTACTCCTAACCGATTATATACTCATATTTTAAAAATAATAACCTGTTATATCAAATTATAATTAATTATATAAAATTAGTTGTGATTACAATTATAATACTCACTTAATCTAATTATTTGTTAGTTATGTAAATACCCATACCATCATGAGCATCCCTACATATAAAACAAGCATAAGAGGTAGGAGCAGTGAGACATAAGTTACATTGTTTGACTTAGTGTCTCTTTGATTTTTTGAGTCTTTGTGTGTTGGTTTGGCTAAGTGACTCTAACACCCAATTTTGTCCATTTTTTTTAAATTAAAGTGATAATGCTAATTTCAAATCAAACAACCTTTTAATTATTTATTTTCTTTTACTATTTCATTAATCTTTCATTCAATTTGCTTCATATTTAACCACCTTTTTTTCTTTTATGATCATGTATTTGTGATTTTATGTTGCAAAATCTGGTTTGGCAGCTAAAAAAAAATAATTAAAATTATCTATCTTTCCAAATCAATCCTATTCAAATCTATTTTTTTTATTCCATTTGTCAAAATGAGCATGTTTTATGTTCAGATTACTTTCTCTGTTCATTTCTCTTTCAAGGTCAGTTAGTGAAAAATCAATTGAGTTGACTCATTAATATTTTTGCATTGATCTTATAGAGCATAAAATATTGCGTGGATGAATAAAATGTAAAATAGAATTTTAAGCCTTTCTAACACCGTCTAAGTTAAATTATGCATCCTTTTCCTATTCGATAAGTTCAAGTAACAGTTACAAAAATATACATGAAAAACATGAAAAAGTAGTACCGGGATTGTGAATAAAAATAATAATAAACAAATAAAAAATAGACAAAAATAAAACAATTGAAGGTGCAATCCAGGGAGTTCTGTTCTATCCCCTACCTCCTATTGGGTGGCACCACCCTAAGGCTTTTTTGCTGCTTGGTTTCTCAGCCACAAGTGGTTGCACCGGCAGTTGCTGCCATGTAAAAGACCAAGTAATATTATTACCATTGTCAAGCCCCTATAAGTAGGGGAAGAAACCAGCAAGAACAAGGAGGAGGGGAGAGAAAATTAATTTTCAAGAAAATCACAGACCAAATACTAACAAAATTATAAAAGGAAGAAATTAAGAACCTTTGTGATCAATGGAGGAGAAAAACCAAGAATCACATAGAGAGACACAAACACGGGTAAGCAACCTCTTCTCCCTGCTTCTTAAGCTTGGCCAAGACTCAACAATAATATATTGCATTTGTGAGTGAGTTATTTCTTGTCGTGTATGCACCATTTGTAAGTGCATACCTCTGGGACAGGGAGAATGAAGTGACTTTTTAGAATCATCAACATTTCCTCAATACCTAACCTTAACCCACAAGCAATGTTAGAAATTAAGAAAATAGAGAAGTAAAAGAAGAGTCTATATGCAAATAAATTGTAATAATATGACTTACTAAATGCACTTATCACTCATCACCAACAAAATAGAAGTATCTTACTACCAGCATAGAAGTATCCTCACCTCTTATCTTCTTTCTTTCACTATTCACGATCAAAATGATCTCCAAATCAGAGTTCCCAAACCACCAAGGTGCCAGTTTTCTTTCCCCTATTCACGTTCTGTCTTATGCCACCACGGTGAGCCATCGTGACGGTGTTACCGTCTTTCTCCTTTCACAATCTCGCTAATCTCCTTTTCATCTTCGCAATAGCCGCACCTAGCAGCCACTAGATGGAGAGATCCAGCATTGAATGATACTATGCTTTAGTTTGTTCCTTGTTTTTCTTTCTTACGAATTCGTGGAGACCTATTTTGTTTCATTCAAGTTTTAATGCATAACTACCTGATTATAAAATAATCAGTGTACATAAGAATAAAAATAAAAAATAATTATAAAAGAAGACATTAATCGAAACATATTATAGGAAGATTTTATAATAACAAAGATTGTAATATAATCTTATATAAAAGATAATAAATTGAAATTATTCAAAAGAATTTGCATTAAAATAATCATTTAGTATTAGAGCAATTCTTATTTTATTGTGATAATGATGATTGATTTCAATTTCTATAATTAAAATTATTTAAATTACATTAATCACAAGATACTTTTCTTAAATAAGGAATAATTAGATGTAATAATTTTTTGTTTCTTTAACCCTTAGAGGCTGTAACAACTTGATATACTCAAAATTGTTTCTTAATTAATTTTGTTATCATAAATCTCTAAACATATATATATATATATATATATATATATATATATATATATATATATATATATATATATATATATAAACATAATAACACTTTTGAACTATTAAAATATACTTGACATTTTTGTAATCCTTTGAAATAAAAGTTGTGATAATTTAATGTCTCATTTTCTAGAGAACAAAAAATATTTAAATCTATATTTTTTTAAGGAATTAACTTTGGTATGACATTTTTGTCAATTCTACTTTTAAGATATATGGATTGTGCCAATTTAAAAATTATAAAATAATAAAATAATTATATCACACATAAAGACAAGTCAATAATTACATAGACTCTAATTTTTTATTATTCTTGGAGATACATAGGACCAGAGAGTCGAACCATATAAAATAAAACATAAAATTTATCAAATTAAAAATAAAAATAATTGGATGAATAAATTCATAGCTTTTGTGATAATTAATTCTTAGTTATATTTTAAGGAGAGATAAATATTTTAAAAATTATTTATTTAATTAATTAAAGGTAATCATTTAAAAAAAAATGGACATCGTAAGATGCTAACATCTTCCATGCACCTAAGGGACTTTCAAACCTAAATCTGGGTTTCGAAGACTATTTTTCATATAAAAAATATTTTCAAATGTTTTCCTAGTAAAAAATATTGGTGGTGACTCTTAACAATTCAAAACCACATATTATATATAAAACCAAAATTTCGTAAACATTTTAAGCATGGCAATATTGCTATCAGATTACACTTAATTAACGAATTACATACTCATGAGAAGAAGTTTTTTTTTACTAAACCTTAAGTCCTTATTTTAATTTCCTGCAATGAAAAAGAATTATATACATTTTTGGAAATTATATGATGATGATACAACTTATTTATAAAAATAAAAATATATTTATATATAAAAGAAAATTCTTAATGATAATGTAGAACCGGATAATTTTTACAGCCGCAACAGACAAAATTTGCAGAACGTTTAACATTCATCCACCTCTATTTAATATTCTGTTATGAGTTTGAGGTCATGGCAAACAACAACAGCAGTTTCAAAGACATATATAATCAAGACGAATATGCCTCATTATCGTACAAAATTAAGCGCCCATCCAATCATGGGGGCACTTTGGCCTACATATATGTGACATATAATTCTTTGCTTGCCAAGCGTAGATCTGTTTATAAACATCAAGTCAATGTACTTATGCTTCTCTATAAATGATGGGTATATTAGGGCAAGTGAAGTATTTCATGAAAAACTTTGGGTAAAGAGAGAAATATCTTGTACTTGATTTGTTTACCAAAAATCTAACAACCCCATGTGTTAGATTCTTACCCTATAACTAGGATAAATCTTTACGAGTACTTATGGATGCACAGCTTTGAAAGTGTACAAAGGAATAGTGTGCACATGAAGCCCTCTACAATTTGCTTTTCCAGATATCGCTTCAGCTTTTCTTTCTATATGTAGCTTAAATTCCTCTTCTCCTTGGCTATAATTAAGTTGCTGAAAAATTAAAATTCGTACTTTATTCTATTTGCTTAAATTTGCAATCTACTTTATAGCTTTAACCTTAGACATATAATATCATTGTATACGAATTATATATTGTGTTTCTCTTCGTTCTAATCTCAGTCTAGAACATTGATTGGATCGATATTGATCAATTGTTAGTACAGTTAGAAAATCACGCAATCAAGGACATCTGAATGTTAAAAAACAATAGTATTTCCAATTGCATGGGGGAAAATGATTTCACTTCATTTTGTTCGTGAAAGTAGTTTGATTTGTTATAAACCTTAATTACTTAATTAACTGCATATGAAAGAATATACGATTTTTTTTCCAATTAGAATTCTTCCAATAAAATACTTCTGTCGAATAATACGTACATATTATACCAATAAACGAGTGTCTTTTTTACGTATATTGTAGACGATTTTTTTATGCATATAAAAAATCAAATACATAATAATAGTTTATTCAAAGAAATGAAAATAATTTATTGTATTGACAATAATGTTATTTAAAATGTCAATCCTTGACTTCCAAAAGATTTACATGAGATCTGTGGGCCGAGTTACGATAGTTACCCTACATATGACTGCTAGATAATAGGTTAAGCCATTGAACACTTTATTGTAACATAAGAATTTTCCTTTTTGACTATAAAGCTCACAATTTGTAACCTTTGTCTATTACTGGACTTATACTTGTTTCCGCATATACAAAGAGTTAATCCATCTTCTTTTGTTATATATATATATATATATATTTATGTGTGTGCATGTGTGTGAGAGAGCTAAAGAAACAAAAAGTGGAGTGGTGGGTTAACAGACAAGGAATCGTACTATTTCACATTTATGCCTTTCTAGCATTTACGTGTGAAAAAGTAAATAAAACATTATGCAATTTGTGCATTTATCTATTTTAAAAGAAATTTAATTACAAAGTAGGAACTTGGTGCAATTTGTGATTAACTGTAATAAAAATGTTGATAAAGAATAAATGTTTTGATAAATATTTTCAATTAACCATCAAGCAATTTATAATAACTTATTTATTTAGCCTAAAATATTTTTTCCCCTATAAAATTAAAATGTTTGATTTTTTCCTATAATTTTTTTATGTTTTTATTCCCTATAAATTAAAATATATGAACGTTTTACATGCAAGTAAATTTGGGTTAATCGAGTTTAGCTCGACTCAAATAATAATATATATATTTCAATTGTATAGGAACTAAAAATAAATATTTTCAATTAGAAAATTCTCTTTTTTTCATCAAACTCTGGTCATCCTTTATCATGCTCTTTTCCTCGTTACCGTAATCGACCCAAAGAACCTACTGAAAATTTTGCCACAAATGACTAAATTACGAGGAGGCAGATTCTTAATACGGAAAAGCTTATCGTTATTTGCACTAATTGGAGAAGAAAACAACAACATTTGTTCGATCAGAGTATAGATGCGTCTGAGAGATCCCACTCTTCAAGTAGCCATTGATGCCTTCCTTGGAGTTTGGGTACGGGAGGCGCTTGGCGACGATGACAAAGTGGATCTCCATACGGAAGCGATGGGACTACTTTCGATACTGTTCCATGAGTTTTCCGTCGTGAATGTCATTGGAGAAGTCAAGAAAGTTCTTGAGACTATTGGTGGTTTTGTATAATTTCATCAAAAAGAAACTTTTTTTATATAACCCTTGGTGGTAGAGGAACCAAATCTCTACTTGTATGATTAAAAAACCTAATTATTTACTAATTGTACCGGAGCTTGTTGGTTTTACTATAATATATTTTGAATGTTATATGTTCAATTGTATAGTTTCGATCTTTAATATGTTGTGTACGTATTTAAAAGGGAAATACACGTTCAATAGAAAACCCCTAATTTAGGATAGTGTCACATTTTTAAACTTTGTAGGATTTATTAAGTCCACATGATTAGGTGAGAAGGGTTAATGTCTTTCATGAAAAAAGTTGACTTATAAAATTTGTCATCGTATTTGAATGTGATTATTTTCGTTACAATTTGACCGAATATATTGGACTTAAGGACAAAAGTTCACATATTAGCATTTTTTTTTTTTAAGAATCACATTAGTAAGTTAATGGATTGGGTTACGAGTTATTGAAGTTTGATAACATAGCGTTAAAACATGACCGTAATGTTGGAAAATTAATGAGCTACCAATCAGTCAGTCATCTAAGCAACCCAAGAAAAAACATGGTTATAAATTATAATTAAAAAATGAGTAATTAATTTCAACTATGTACTAAATACATTTATATATATATATATATTAATTAGTAAATACTACTAAATAGCTAGACTTTTAAATAATTTGAAGAGAAGCTCAATAAGGACTAATGTAAACACTAACAGAAAATAATCTTTAGCAAGACGTTTTGAAAAAAAATGCTCATGCATCACAACAACTTTTATAGCAACACAATGTTTGTAGTAATACTCCCAACAATTATTTTATTTTGCTGATAAAAAAAAACACTTTTGTTAATTATGATTACAACGCTTACGCGTTTATAGTTCCACAAAACGGCGAAGAGAGAAGATGAGAAGAAAGTAGACACACACATACACAATTTAATTAGTTTGTTTTGATATCCATATTTTTAGCTGCCTAATCCCCTATTATAGTCTTGTCCACTTGCCTTGACAACTTGCCCTCAACCCCCCATCCCACTCTTTATTTTGCACTATCACAATATCCTATATATTTGAACCCACAAAAGAAGAAAGCACCAACCAAAAATCACAACACAACACAACACAACATAATTTCCTTTTCCATGCCCCTTTCACCCTCTTCCATGGCTTCAATCCCACAATTCTATCCAAACTATACGTTCACCACTCACGATCTTTCCGAGTACCCTGTCCCTCTTCTCAATGGTGGCGGTAATGCCTCGGTTATGGACAGCACCACCATGTGGGGTGGTGGCCAAGATAGCTTGAGTATTCCTGTGCTGGATATGAACAATGGTGCACTTGATCATATTGTGTCGCTTGATTGTGACACCATGGCTTGTGCTGCTAATTGGATGCCTTCGTTTTCGGAGCAGCTCGGGGGGCTCTCGGATTTGGCCATTTCGGACTGCAAAATTGGGTTCTATGGAGGAGGGTTTCAGAGTTTCAATAACAGCAGATCGTACCAACCTCATGTTGGGGAGTTTGGAGATGAATGTTGTGGGTTTGTGGAGGATCTTAAGCCACCTCCTTATCCTAATGCTGCAAGAGAAAACTGGGTATGCTTCAATTTTGTTGTTGAATTCTCATATTGTTTCTTTGATGGTGTATGTAGTGCATGACAAGGTTCTAGGTACTAATTAAGTTGATTTTAAATCCTATTCTTACATTATTAAGCTAGCATGGTTTTATTTTATAACATTTTTTAAATTTTTATATATGTATTCTCCTTTGGAAGGGAGATGTCATTTGTGAAAGTCTCTTCAAAATTTGAAAGTGGAACACTCAAATTTTCATTCAAAGGAGTCATGATACCCTCCTCCTCCTCTCCTGAAAACATTTCCACTACATGTTTAAGAGAATATTTTCCAAAGTTCTTTCTTCACCAATATATATATATATGATAGTTTTTTATTATGATCATAATATATGAATCTGTTTGGATAAACTTATCCAGAAGCATTTATTGGAGAAGAGAATATGAAGGGAAAAAAATAGATGCATATACGTAGTTTCATTTATTAAATGTTGTTTTTGAAATTAATGGCAGGGAATTGAAGGTAATCAAATGGCAGCAGTTGAGGAGCCTAACATAAAGGTAGGAAGGTACTCAGAAGAAGAGAGGAAAGAAAGAATTCTCCGATATTTGAAGAAAAGAAATCAAAGAAACTTTAACAAAACCATCAAGGTCTTTTTCTTTTTTTTTTTTTTTTTTTTGTATCTCTTTCACACTAGCTCACACACTTATAGATGACTCTTTTATCTTTCTGTAAAATCTGGAATATGGAACTCACTTTCTCCTTGACCTATTCCCACAGTACGCATGTCGGAAAACCTTAGCTGATAGGCGAGTCAGGGTTAGGGGAAGGTTTGCAAGAAACAATGAGCTTTGTGAAGAAGACATGGCAACCAAAAAGCATGAGAATCATCATCACCACAAAGAAGACTTTTATGGTGGCGATTCAATCCAGTTTCAGGTAACTTTCATTGCATACTGTTAAGAAGGATATTTAGGAACCAGAATCTATAGTTGATAACGAAATGCTATCTGATCGAATAAACAACAATAATCTAAACACTTTTAGCCATAACCTAAAAGACAATTTTTTTAATGAGTATATATATTTTAGTATTTTTCCTATTAGTCCATTTAATATTTTTAAAGAATATTATTATATAAAAAATAGTAAATGTATTTAGTCTATCTTTGAAATATATTATTCAATACTCATTTCATTCATATAGTATAAAAGAACATTTGTAAAAAATGTTATAGGAGGATTACAAAATATTTTTTTTTTCTTTCTTTGTAATATCTCCTTAATTAATTGCTCTCAATAAAATTTATGTATAAAAAAAACTATCTATCTTTCATGCTTAAATGCAAAAAAATATTTGTACACATCCAAAATAGTTTCTTAATTGATAATTTTCATGCATGCAGTTAAAGAACGATGAGGAGGATTGGCTTCAAGAGGCCATGGCAAGTCTAGTGTATTTATCTCATTCTTCACCGGAAGATATGTAACACTTAGCATCATAGATTATTTCACATGGGAAGCTCTTGTTCAAGCAGATGTGGGTTTCAAACTAGTAGTGCAAGGTGAATAGGAGGAGGACAGAGACTTTACCACAGTTAATTTCCAAAATTGTATGCTAATTTGTCTTCTTTAAAAAAAAAAAATTAAGCACGTAGCTAGATGTAAACTCTAATTGCATGGCGGTGTGACCAGCGGATGTAGATTGTTGATGTTAATTTTATAGGCATCTTTGTTAAGGAATTCGATGGGCCTGGTTTGACTGGATACTTGGGTTGATTGAAAGATATAATATTCCATTGAAGGGACTTTATGTTTGAGTAGACACAAATATTCCGATAAACTAAGCTTATGAGTCACTATCCCTCCTCAAAACTGTTTGGAGTCAATTCTCTACATTGATGTAATTGTCATCGTGATGATTACCGAAAGCCACTAATCGGAAATTCTAGTTCCCATGTTGGGATGGATATTGGGGTCTCTATAGGGACGTTTTACATTTACATTTTAAATAGAATAAGTTAAGTCAAGGTTTTCAATCTTTACAAATAACCTCCTCTCTATTGAAAATAAAAAAGAAAGAATGTAGAAGTGGAAGAGCAAGCTTCTACCTTTCCTATAAGTATATATGTGATCTTTTTCTAAGGATTTTTGTCCCTTTAAATGGGATGGGGATATTATTTTTAAAATATTTTTGTGCATTTAAACATTTATATATTGTTCGAAAAATAATTTTGAACATTTCTATAATAACTTGTATAAGTTGGTAAAATTTACTGTAATATTTTTTATTAATACTGTAATA
Source organism: Glycine max (assembly GCF_000004515.6). Taxonomy (NCBI): domain Eukaryota; kingdom Viridiplantae; phylum Streptophyta; class Magnoliopsida; order Fabales; family Fabaceae; genus Glycine; species Glycine max. The sequence continues at coordinate 50,855,901 of NC_038251.2, read as the reverse complement.
TTTATTTTCTAGAAGTAGAACCATAACTTTCTATGGTAAGTTGAGAAAGCCGCCGAATCTAACACTATATGAATGAAAAAAAAACATTTCATTTCTTTTTTCTTTAATATTCTATTTACGTTTTAAAAGAATTAATAGAAATTTTTTATAAAAAAAATCAATATTTATCATATTATTAATTAATTTTTATTAACTTAAAGTGCGCTGTGCACATTTAAAAAGTTATATCAACTGAGTATATTTTAGATTTAGATACTGAAGGGGTTTGCGTTGAAAAAAAGTATATTTTATCACAGAGTAATAATATATATTACGAAATTCAGTATAAAATATGCAACTTTAGTATCTAAAAAATGTATATGGTACTTCTTTTTTATTGGTTAAAAATTAAACAAAAAAGAAAACCCAAAGAAAGATTTGACTGAAATTATGGTTGGCTGTTCATTTACCATTTCATATTATTAGTGTAAACTAGCTTTCACTATTAAGAAATATATTATTTTATGTTGTTAATGTATTTTTATTTGGAATTACAATAGTGTGGAAAAGGAAAATGCAAAGTTCAAGTGGAGGCAAAGAAATAACTTAAATAAAATATATAGAACTCCCGTATTATATATATATATATAAAAGTCCGGTATTCAATAATTTCCATAAAGACTACGGTCTTTGATAGATTTTCTCCCCCTCAAATTTGGACATCATGGTGGAGATGGGTATGTAATTATTAGCGTATAGCTTTTCCATTCACTTGTGGATGCCCATCCTGTGTATAGGAAAGACGAAAAAGGAATTATTCTTCATTTGATTGTGGAATATAATGTGAGAAAATTTTAGACGAAGACATACGAATATAAAAGGACAAAAAAGAAAAAACAAAATAGTTCTCAATTAATTATATATTTGATTCCCCTAGTTACTCCTTCCTTTCCTCTTTTGAAGTACTACCACATCGGGTTAGGGTAATAGAGAGACCTTATTAACAAAGGATTTAGAGAAGAGGAAGAAGAAGAATAGTGTATCAGGTAACTTAATTGATATGAGTTTTAAATATGTAATTATATTAAATATTTAGAATGATAATTTTATCGTACATAATGACTCAAATAAGATTATTTTTAATAGAACATACATGTGGTCTTAAAAAAAGAGAAATTATATAAATGATTTAAAAAGTAAATCAAATACTACGTTAGGTTAATTATGACTTGGTTGATGTAAATGAGATTGGAATCAAAACTATAATTAGTTATAGTTCAACCAATTTAACCATTCGAATTTGGTTGTTATAAAATGTGTTAAACTCTTCACAATGCAACGAACTTACAAGCATATATCCTAGACATATAGACTGCTACGTACCGACATTATGAATCCTATCTATTATTAATACCGGAGGTTTTTTTTTTAAAAAAAAAGTTTATCTTTTGAAAAACGAAACTCTTGCAACACCTCCCCTTTTTGAAAAAGCAGCTAAAAATGTTCTCCGCCATTTATATGATTACAGGCTAAAAGTAAAAAGTGTAAAACACTTATTCCAACGTTTTTACTTGCATTCCAATTTATTCCTCCGTCCCCATGTCAATCTAAACAGAGAAACGAGGACTTTTATCAATTAAAAAAAATAATAAAACGAGGTATTAAGCTGTTTGTGGTTCTAATTCTGTTGGATTAGTTTATCCTCCATCATTTTATATTGGAAGACAAAAAAAGTAAATGTGAATTTGATATGAAGTTACATAGTAACGTTCTAATTTGCTCCAACTTAGACAAAAGGTAATTATGTTTTTGACTTTTATGATGAATTAAGCATTCGTTTTAAAGTTAATGTGGTTTAGGATATAGTATTATATAGGTTCAAGAAAATTATTATCTTGTGTTTTTATTGGCGTTAACGTGGATGTACCAAGAAAATGGGTTTTCTGCCAAGGCCCAATAACTATGGAATTCAATTCCAATTCCTTGAAGGTGCCATACCAAGAACATTTATCCTTATCTGACCAAACAAGCATCTCAACCATGTTTCTTATCCTTGCTGAAATTCAAGAATAAGAATGAATTTCATGATATTTTCCGTAGTTTCGTATTGTTAAATTGTACTCTACACCATAACTCAACATATAGTTGTAACAAAATATTAAACAAAAGAATATATTAAAATTTATAATGAAGCTTTTTGTCACTTTCGTGATAAGGACTGTTACCAACAACTTAATACTAGTTCTTTCTCGTCTGTTTCTAATGTAGAAAACCATAATTCTGAATGTTAATTATGTGATAAGTAGGTCATATAGCTCCTGATCATACTGTTACAAAATATATTGGAGAATGGCCCCTACCTTGTTGAAATGTCAAGTTCTTTAAAGCCCCCTCTAGATGGGGCTCTTTTCTTGATACCACATTGCTCTTCTAGGAACTATTAACTTCATATATGCTTGTTATAGTGGTGTCATTTTCATAGTTATCTTGCTCTCTCATTATCATCATGTTCAATCAAGACTTTTTGTGACATACAAATAATAGTCACACCTTAGTTGCATATTTAGCGTAGAAATTCTGTATGCACAGTATGCAAATCTGTATATTAGCTTTGAATTGATTAAGTTTTATTTTCTTTATTGGTTGCCAGGAATAACAAAACCACAAATATGAGGTGTGTATAATAGTTTGGTGACATGATTGAATTTTTCCTTGCGGTTGATGTTTTGCATATACCATGGTTGATTCCTTTGATTAATCACTCAAAACTCAAAAGTAATTCCTCTAAACTTCCGTGATTTTAACTTGGTGGGGGCGTGGCCTATACTGCAAGTGCAACCAAAAGATTTATATTCAAAAATAGATCGATTACTAGGCTATATGAACGCACACTTTTTGTGATTGAAAGTGGTATATAGTATAGTCCTTTTTAGATTCTACCAACAAGTATCCTTGTTCCTTCTAGATCTTGATCTCTGTGTATATCTTCTAGTTCATTGTCTAGTTTGCTATACCCAATTCACCAAAAAAAAAAAAAAAAAACAAAAGTTGGCTAAACCCTATTACCCATGTTTGCAAGGAACCATTATTTTCGCTTTGTTTCGTGTTGTATATGAAACTTTGTCATAAATTTTCTTACGTATGTTTTGACCATTCTAATTCTATTAAGATTCATGTGAAGATGTGCAGTTAAAGAGGTCTAATTCAATTGTTAAACACTAATATATATCTGAATTATTGTAAATTCTAAAACTAAAATTATTGTAAACTCAAGTATTTTTTTTTATCGGCAAATCAAAAGAAATATTAAACTCTAGTATATCTGAATTATTGTAAACTCTAGTATATTGAAATGTGACCCCTTCCTTTGAGTTGAAAAATTTGAAGGTACGCCAATGTGTCCACGATACATACTAACATGCTTGTTCATAAAAATGAACAATTAATTTGTAACGTATAAATTAGCACTGAAGCTAGCTTTGACAGAAGTTCATCACATAAATGGCATGAAAATTCAAACTAGGAAGGGAAAGCAAATGCAAAAATGGTCAATATTCGATGCTAAAGTCATGTAACTGCAATACATACAAGTCCAACTTGAACATAACCTATGGAAATTGAATCCAAGCTATCGTAGCTTGTTATTTCAACTTTTTTCTATTCAAATAGAGTCTGAATAGATGGGAAACAAATAAAAAAATTATATATATATGATTAAAAGTAAATGGGGATCACAAGCAAGCATTCTAACAATCGTAAGAAAGCACTAATGCAGCACAGTGACTGAAACATTCTCATTCCTCTCTAAGTTGACCTGTTGGCATTATTATTCATAATGGATTTCCATCTCAGTGCCATGTGTAAAAGATTGGCTTTGTGTTCATATATTGAGGTTGGTTTTTTTTCATATAAAATAATTTAGACTGTGGCCAAAAAATTAATAAAAAATAAACACATTTTGTACAAGACTTAACAAATTAAAATCGTTGACAACGTACTTGAAACAATAAGCACAAGAAGAAATCAACTACCTCATGAAATATTGTAATTTTTTTATAATTTGAATGATTGACATGCATGTTGCATGGTTTGTTGCAATCGCATCAAACTATGATTGCAAAACGCATCAATCACAATAGTCACAGCAAAACCGTACGTAATTGTAACTTTAAAAAAACTTTATTAAAATGAATAATTTGTTTATCCCTTCTTCATTAAGCTTTCTAGGTTACCCTTAAATAATAATAATAAAAAATGAGTTAGTGAGCATTAGTATGGGACCCTTGAAGAGATACAAAGTGGGCTCCTCTAGTAAAGATACTCATCAAGTTCATTGTCCCTCCAAGCCAAGGGAAGGCAAGATTATAGTGAAGTGGAAATTAGTGAATAACTGTTGATGAAGTTGAAAACATTTTTCAATTGTTGTCCTTATGCATGTTTGAGGACTAAACCCATACACAAAATGTGAAATCAAGATAATCAAGGAGGGTTTTGTCGTCATTGACAAGTGTATGTCGTATCATATGCCTCCAATTTTGGCCCACAGAAACTACAAGAACAAAAGAGTGTCATACACTCAGGCCCCATTGGATTTGCTAGGGTTAAAAAGAATTATAATTGGTTGACCATTTTTTTTTGTTTGTTTAATAAAGTTACTTGAACCCAAAATATGAGGACAACATTCTTGTAACCAATTTAGAAAGTTCTTTCGGTGACCACATATATTTACACCTCAAGCACTGAAGTATATGGTTCACTACTCATAGCAATTTTGCAATCATAGCAATTTTAATTTATATGGGGCCAAAAGTCTAGCAATGCACTTGCCAGTCATGTTAGATAGTATAAAGCGACTACCATTGACATACCAAGATTCTTATAAGTTTCCCTGACCAGAAAAGTATTACAAAGTTTCGCGTTAGTTCTTCAATTTAATTTTTTTATTTTATCTGTGAGATTTGCTCGTACTTTCTTGCCAGATTATAAATTCGTAATGAAATTTCTTTAATTTTGATCATCATCATTTTTTTATCGGTCAATATTAATTATTAATTTATTAGTTTTTGATAATAGAAAAGATTCAAATATACGACTTTTGTTTTTTTTTTCTTTTTTTAACCCTCAAACTAATCTTATAACTCTTCATTATAATCATTATAATCATGGTTGGTTTTAATTAATTAGTCAGAGAAAATATTCGTTTCAATTGCTTTTCGTTATAAGGATGAAAACTATAGAAATATATACAAAAAGTTGAAAATCTTTCAATTATCTTCTATTATAAATTATAACACATAAAATTTAATTAATGAGGGAGTTTTCGAAATTTTCACGTCAACTCTCGTCATCTTTTACTTTTTTAAATAACCTAAGTAAAATCTAAACAGTACTAAGTTCTCTTTTGTTTTCTTTTTAATACATATCATAGTGTTTATATCGTCACAGTTAAACATTCATTCAACAGGTACGCTTAATAATGTCCATTCAACATTTATAATTCTTAATATCTTTTTAACACTCTTAATTAATTAACTTTGTATCTTTCCTTTATAAATTGCAACACCTTTAACATGATATTTTTTTTTTTCTGTTTTCTTAATTAAAGTCACCTTGTTTGACACGCTGAGATATGGTCCACTAGGATTATGAGCAATAATATTATGATTTAGGGTGCTCTTTTTTATTATTATTATTTTAATGATACTTTAGGCTTATAAAACTTAAATCGCAGACTTGGTTAAAGACTAATGAGTAGTACTCGATGCTCTTTCTTTTATTGATGTATTGATCCTATCACTTGTTTTTTTTATATGTATTGATCTTATAAAATCAATTTAAAGCATTTCTTTTATTTTGTCTATTAATAATACTTTTCTTATAACAAACGATTTTTCTTCTAATGCTTATAATGTAAAAAACAAACATATTAATATACATTATAGGACAAAATCCAATTTTCTGGTCTAAGTGAAAGTATATATTAATTTATATAAGCTTAATGATAATCACATTAGTGATATAATGAAATCACACTCATAGAGTTATGAGAGAGACCCTTTGAGAAACCTAGTTAGAAAAAGACAACCTTTATAACAAAAAGCTATTAGGTGATTCTAGACCATTACTTGATACATGATCTTGATCAATCTCTACATGACACATAATCAAATATTATTATTATTTTTTCTTAATTAAATAACTAACATACATGTCAATTAGAAATTTGGCATGACCATAGAAAGATAGTGGTCCGAGACCACCTAATAATCCCTTTCATGTGAGGAGAGTTGCATTATCCGTATGAAAACCCTATTTCCCTTCCATAGAAGTTTTTGATAACCTATAACAGCATATGGACCATTAAAGGAGAGGGTGTAGAAGCAGGAATAGAGTTTTTTCAAGCAACGTCAATCTGGGTTCACAAGAAGAGTGTTAAACACACACAAGTTATTATATTACAAATTTTCCTAACAAACTTTGCAACAAAAGAAATGTGGAATATATTTTATATACAAGAAAGAGTAATTTTTATAATCCTAGTATTCGAGGCTTAATTAGGAGTCCTCCAGAAAGAAGATATTAAGAAGAGGAAATTCTTATTGTTATTGCTTGCATTTCTATTACATGCTTAATTCTTATATAGGCACCAAATGCTAAGCTGATTATTCTTTCCTCAGCAAGTTCTAAGGTGCAATAATAGAATTGATAACAAAATGAATATCCTGGCAGACAAGATATCCCCTCTATCCAACGAGAACCCACCAGCTTAGTGCTTAGGATCAGAATTGGTTATGAAATCTTCCTGCTTGTTTTCCTTTTGGCTCTATGGGTAGTGCTTATCTCTTCCTTGTCTAATTGCAGTCCCCCTGTGCTCTATTCATGTGTGTGCTGCTTCATAACATCATAACATTCCCTGACCCACCAAAAACACCTTGTCCTCAAGGTGTTGGGCTTCAAACCATGGCTTCAAAAGTGGAACCGGGACCCAAATTAAAAAAGGTGAAGGAAAATAGCTCGTGCGCAAATGAAGGTTAGTGTTGCGGAAGCGAAGCCATTTGGCGGCGTCAATACTGGCGTAGAAGGGAAGGAGGAAGGGGTGGTCGAGCTCTTTGTCCCTGACCTTGACAATGAACATGACGGAAGGGGATAAGCAAAGGACAGAGGGGAGGATGCGACGGCTGGGGAACTCCGCACCGATCTGATGGGTGGCGGCCTCGCGACGGCCAGGGGAGGACATCTGGGGCTTGCTGTTATCGGGGTGGTGAACGACAACAATGGTCAGCGGAGCCGACAAGGGTGCGGGGTGTTGCTGCATGAGTGCAAGGCGTGGAGGTGGAATCGGCATAGGCGACGGAGTTGGCATGGGCGGCGGAGTTGGCATGAGTGTGTGTGCGAGGAGTGCCTTCGCAGAGGAAGCAGATAGAGGGTGTTGGCTGATTAATAGGGTATCCATTTTCAGGATAAGAAGGTCTAGTTTGGCAGCCATGGAGGCTTGGGTGATAACGAGATCGACAATGGTGGCCTCGAGGCGGTCCAGGCACTTTGAGGAAAGTTCGTCGTCTGCCATTGGAGCTCTCAATGAAAGCACCAAGCTGTTATGATCCTAGTATTCAAGGCCTAGGAGTCCTCTAGAAAGAAGAGATTAAGGAGAGGAAATTCTTATTGTTATTGCTTGCATTTTGATTACATGCTTGATTCTTATATAGGCACCAAATGCTAAGCTGATTATTCTTTCCTCAGCAGGTCCTAAGGTGCAATAACAGAATTAATAACAGAATGAATATCCTAGCAAACAAGATATCACCCCTATCCAATGAGAACCCGCCAGCTCAGCGCTTAGAATCATAATTGGTTACAAAATCTTCCTGCTTGTTTTCCGTTTGGCTCTATGGGTAGTGCTTGTCTCTTCCTTGTCTAATTGCAATCCCCCTGTGTTGTGTTCCTGTGTGTGCTGCTTCATAACATCATAACATTCCATGGCCCATCAAAAACACCTTCTCCTCAAGGTGCTGGGCTTCAAACCATGGCCTCAAAAGTCGAACCGGGATCCCAAATTAAAATGGGTGAAGGAAAATAGCTCGTGCGCGAATGAAGGTTAGTGTTGCGGAAGTGGAGCCATTTGGCGGTGTCGATAGTGGCGTAGAAGGGGAGGAGGAAGGGGTGGTCGAGCTCCTTGTCCCTGACCTTGGCAATGAACGTGATGGAAGGGGATAAGTAGAGGTCGTAGGGGAGGATGCGGTGGCTGGGGAACTCCGCACCGATCCGATGGGTGGCGGCCAGGGGAGGACGCCTGTGGCTTGCTGGTATCAGGGAGGTGAACGACAACAATGGTAAGCGGAGCTGGCAAGGGTACGAGGTGTTGTTGCATGAGTGTGAGGCGTGGAGGTGGAATCGGCATGGGCGGCGGAGTTGGCATGGGTGCTGGAGTTGACATGGGTGTGTGTGTGAGGAGTGCCTTCGCAGAGGAAGAAGATGAAGGGTGTTGGCTGATTAATTGGGTATCCATTTTCAGGAGAAGGAGATCTAGTTTGCCAGCCATGGAGGCTTGGGCGACAGCGAGATCGACAATGGCGGCCTTGAGGCAGTCTAAGCACTCTGAGGAATGTTCGTCGTCTGCCATTGGAGCTCTCAATGAAAGTACCAAGCTTTTATGATCCTAGTATTCGAGACCTAGGAGTCCTCTGGAAAGAAGAGATTAAGGAGAGGAAATTCTTATTATTATTGCTTGCATTTCTATTACATGCTTGATTCTTATATAGGTACCAAATGCTAGGCTGATTATTCTTTCCTCAGTAGGTCCTAAGGTGCAATAACATAATTGATAACAGAATGAATATCCTGGCAGACAAGATATCCCCCATATCCAATGAGAACTTGCCAGCTCAGCGCTTAGGATCAGAGTTGGTTAAGAATCTTCCTGCTTGTTTTTCGTTTGGCTCTGTGGGTAGTGCTTGTCTCTTCCTTGTCTAATTGCAATCCCCTTGTGTTGTGTTCCTGTGTGTGCTGCTTCATAACATCATAATAGTAATATAATCAAAAGGTCAAGTCAAATCCAAAAACAAACTATAACAAGTAATTAAACTTGGACAAATAGACTTTAAATTTAAAATAAGATATAGATGCATTTAAGTAAGAATCCAAAAAAATAATTAGATTATGCATATTTTCGTCCCTAATTATAAGCATCTAACTTAGTGTTTATTTGATTACAATTAAAAAGAGTAATTTATGTCATCATTAATTTAAATTTAAATAAAAAAAGATAATTCATGTAAAAATTAATTTGTTTACACTTAAAAAAAGTCATCATTAATAATTTGTATCAAAATTAATTTAAGTGAAAACAAAGTTACTTATTTTACAACTAATTTTTCGTGATAAAATACATAACAGAAAATATGTTTCTGTTGTACAAAAAAGGAATGCAAAAAAAAATTACACAACAAGAACATATTTCCATTTTAAATTTTGTACACAAAAACATGTTTTTATTAAATATTTTTTATGCATCCCCGTATTTCCATTGTAGTGCAGGGATGCATACAAAATATTCAACATAAATATGTTTCTGTCTTAGATTTTGCACACAGAAACAAGTTTTGCATTGAATATTTTGTACACACCCATTACATCAGAAATATATTTCTATGTTAGTATAGGGATGAGTACAAAATATTCAACAAAAATGTATTTCTCTTGTGTAATTTGTTTGTACTCCCTGCTCTACAATGGAAACATCCATTGTGGATTTTATACGCAATTATATAACAGAATCATGATTTTGTAAAAATGACATGTTTGGAATAAAAAAAAATGTTAACCTCTTGATAGGGATCAATAGCACAATTCCTTTTTTTCTTGGACACATATGCAGCCCACATAGTGAAGATAAGTTTGGGGTCCATGAGTATTATTTATGGCATTTCTATTTATACCATCAAGTTTACTATAAGTACACTCCATCCCTTTATACCAATTTTACCCTTTATTTGTTTAAGCACCACCTCCCCCCCCCCCCCCCCCCCAAAAAAAATCTGAAAAAAATGCTTAGTAGCCCTAAATCTCTGTAAAAATGCTTAGTACCTGCTTTAAGAAAAGTTTCACCCCCCTCCCCATATTTATTCTTAACTCATTAGTTATATATCTCGGTTAAAAACCAAAAATTAAGCTGTATCTTTGTCTATTATAGACGAAGAAGAGAAGCTCTTGTGTACTTTGTTTATAATTTAGTTATTATACGTATACTTTGTCCATTATTATATTTGGCTAATAAATATTGTATAATAGAATAACATTATGTTATTTAGCTTTTAACTTGTTATTCGTAATATATATATATATATATATATATATATATATATATATATATATATATATATATATATATATATATATATATATATTATTCTTATTTTTAAGTGTTTGTCTTTTGACTTTTATAATTGTTATTTTATTTAATTTGTTAGTTTATTTTTCAATATTATTTTTATTGTTTGTGTTTGTAAAATATCTAAAGTTAAACTTCCTAGCAGCTTTAAGTTTTAAAAATACCTTTAAATCCATTAAAGTTGATTACATATGTAATTTAGATGCAAAATATTCTCTAAAGAATTTCATAGATGCAAAGATTAATCAAGGTTCACTTAAGATTCAATTACATCGTTATGATCAAGCTTGATGTTTTAAAGTATTCTGAATTTTAAGATATTTCAATTTTTTTTTAATTATGTAAAGTATTTCATCTTCAAGAAAATCAACATCTTAGCATTTGGTCGATAGAGTAATTAGTCTTGTCTTAACTCTTTCCATTTCAATGGCTTTTACAAAATCTTTTTCAGACTTGTGAAAACAAAGCTTCACAATAAAATGCAAGATGGGTTTTTGAAGATATTTTGGCTATATATAGCGAAAAGAAATTTACAAAAACATTTACTACAAAAGAAACTATAGAAGAGTTTTATCAAATCAAGAATCAAAGAACATCATAATCTTAATGGTTGAAAAGAACTCTTTCTTGCTTGTATGTGTTTTCTTTGCATCAATAATCGTTATATTTTAACAATACACTAATGATTTTGGGAAGTACTTAGGCATCCCTATTCTTTATAAGAGAATGTCTAAGAACTCCTTTTAATTTATGTTAACTCAGGTGAATCAAAGACTTTCAAATTGGAAGACTCGTCAGCTTTCCTTTGCTGGGCGTCTTACATTAGCCAAGTCAGTGTTGCAGATAATGCCTTCTTATGCCATAAAATCTACCAATCTTCTTATGTCCATCTGTAAGGAGGTGGATAAAAAATGCAGGAGCTTCTTATGGGGAGACATTAATAATCAGAGGAAAATTCACACGGTGGCTTGGAAGATTGTAAGCCTAAGTCTATTGGAGGTTTAGGGATGAGGCTATCTACAGATTTTAACCAAGTGTGATGAAGTGTGGGTGGGAGTTATGAACAAGGAGGAATTATTTATGGGTGAGGATTGTGTGATCCAAGTATCATAGTGGGGAATCAATTATTCCCATTATTGATCAGAATAGGCAGGGATCAAATTCATGGAGGGGCATTTGCAAAAGTTGGGACCATGTGCAAAAGATGTTGTCCTAGAACATTGGTGATGGTGAGTTGGTGAATTTCTGGGATAATTTTTGGATTCCTGGTCTTGGAAATTTAATTGACACTTCTTCTGGGAGCATTCCTCAAGACCTTGTTTCAAAAAAGGTTATAGTAATTTTGTTGGGGAGAATTGTGACTGGAATTTTCAGTTGCTTAACCCCTACCTTCAAGTGTCCGGTTTGGATTCCATTAGAGTTATTCCTCCCCCAAATGTCATGGGAGGGTCTGATACTGTGTGGAGGAAAGGTGCTTCAGATGCCAATTTTTCAATAATATGAAGCACAGACACCTCATCTCTTGCCGTGTCTGGTGTCCGACACGCGTCTGTGTCAATATCCGACATCGACACGACACCCGTACTACGTTCTATATTTTAGACATTGCAGGTGTCCACGTGTCCGTGTCCGTGTCGTGTCCGGTGTCGGTGTCGGTGTCGGTGCTTCATATTGCATCAGCCTATGCTAGTAATACTCATGGTGTCGAGGCTGAAAAGGACCCCTTGTTCGTGGAAATATGGAGTTGGAATAGACCTGAGAGGATTCGAACCTTTCTCTGGAAGCTTGCTGCTAATGACAAATGATGTGAGGCATGCTAGACATTTGACTAATGATGTATCTTATGGGAGGTGTGGGGGAGATATAGAGAATATGGATCATGTTTTCAGATTGTGTCCCATTGCATGCCAGAGTTGTTTGATATCTGTTATTCCCTGCTTCAAAGCACCAAGTTTTTATATTCAAGTTTTATCCTCATGGTTGCTTAAAAATCTGGAAGATGAGTCTGAGGTGGATGGTAGGTGTTGGTCCCTTATTTTTGCAGTAACTTTGGATGTCTTGTGGAAGTGCAGGAATGTTTTTGAGTTCAAAGATGCAATTTCACAACGACATGAAATTATGTTACGAATTCTTGTTCTAGTTGACGCCATTGCCAATAGCGTTCTGTGGGTGGCAAATTTTACCAACATTCGTGCTCCTCTTGCGAACAGAGATGTGGTTCATCCAGAATTGTGGTTTCATCCAGAATGATGGTTTCATCCTCCCTATGGGCAATTTAAGTTGAATCTGCTCGGTGCTTCATCCAGAATTGTGGGCAATTTATATTGGTATCTCTGTTGCTTGGAATAGAGGTTTCAGGAAAATTCTTGTTGAATCTGATTCTATTCTGGCCATTAATTTGTTGCAGAAAAGTTGGGCTCCTCATCACCCTTGTTTCAGTTTAGTCCAAAGCATAAAATCCCTTTTATCATGCGAGTGGAGTTTTCTAGTGGGATCATATTTTACATGAAGTTAACCAAGTTGCTGACAAGTTAGTAAATTATGGGATGTCTCTTAGTAAGAATTTGAGAGTTTATGATATTGCTTTAGCTGTTGAGGCTGATGTATCTTTAAATGTTTTTAGTACTCGTGGGTTTTAATTAATCTTTGTTGGGACGTGTTGCCCCTTCAATTAAAAAAGAAGAAGTTATATTTGCCTTCAATTGATATATGATCTTTTGTTTTTCATTAGTTTAAATTTTAAATGGTTAATGAAGTTCATTATGGTTAATTTTACTTATTATATGATAATTCTTCTCCCCCTAGCACTTTATTCTGGTTCTCTGGAAAGTTATTTGTAGAACATGTTTAAGAAAATACACAGTTTCAAAAACAACTTTTCAAAATAATATATATCAATTTTGGAAAATAATTTTTGGAATTATGTAAATTTTGTCAAAATATATAGTTCTGAAAATTGGTTTCTATAACAATATATATTAATTCCGTAAATAAATTTTGGAACCGTATTTTAACAAAATACACAATTTCAAAAAACTACTTTCTAGAATTAATATATGATATTTTGGAAAGTAATTTTTGTTACTTTCCAGTAATCAAACAAAATTGAATACTAAATATGGGACATACCTACCCTTCAAGAGTTACAATAATCACTAATTGTTAATTGTTTGATGCATGCATATTAAGACGCTAAATATTGAGAGACCGATATTATTTGTTGAGATTTTTTTATTTTTTATTTTTGCTTTTCTGATTTTTTTTAACACGGTGAAAGACCTATTTAGGTCTCCAACGCTCCTAGTGCAACTTGTAAGTAACATTTGACAAATATGGACATTAATAGTTATCATTTAATCATTTTCGTATGTACATATATATTTTTTATACATACCATAGTTATATAAAAAATAATTGATTATTATTTGTTAAAAATATACTTGTATGCTTACTCTATGAGTATGCATAATTTGTTGAATTTTGTTATCTAGTTAAAAAAAAAATCTTTATCTCTGAATTTTGGTAAGAGATATTGATATATCTAGCCTCTTATAAGTTATAATTATTGATATTGGAATTTTTGATTTGGCGCCTTTTGGCTCATGAAACATTTAGTAAGTCGAAGGGAACTATTATTCTCGTTGTTAAACCTTGTTTTTGCCACTACCAACCTTGAAAATTCCTCTTTTGCCCAATCATCAAATCCCTTCACCCCCTTCTCTTCTCCTCAGATCCAAAACTGTCTCCCCGCCCCTAGTCCAAATCCAAAACATAGTGGTTTTGTCCAAGGGGCAATTTGGAAATATAGCTAAAACACACCCACATGGGCATTGTCAATAACAAAAGTGACAGTGCCAATAGAAATCCCCTAATAGTGTGTTTGGATTGAGCAATTCAATAGGAGAATTTATTTTTTTAAGAAATTTAAAATAATTTGTGATAAAATAGCTTGTTTGGATATAATATTTGAAAGAAGATTTAATTTTTGGTATTTTTATGAATTATTTTGATTGATTAAAACAATGAGATTTCAAATTCTCTCAACAAAATATAGAATTTAAAATTCTTTTTTTGAGATGCTTATTCTAATTCACGTTCTTATTTATGACTCTTTCTCGCTCAACAATCGCAACTATGGGTGTGACCAAAGTTTTTATGGCCGACATCGACATAAATTATTTTTCACTGACATTGGCCGAGATTTTTTCGGTCAGAATTTTTTTGTATGATGTTAACCAAAGCTATTTTTGTTGATATCGGCTAAGATTTTTTTTAGATGATGTTGGTTAGGGTTATTTTCTCACTGACGTCAATCATGGAAATTTTTTGCTGACGTCGGCCAAGGATTTTTTTGGCCATTGTCATCCAAGTTTTTTCGGTTGATGTTGACCAATGATTTTTTTTGCCGACATTGGCTAGATTTTTTCTACTGATATCGGTCATGACTAATTTTTGAATAGACACCTGCTAGGATTTTTCAACCGACGTCAACTATGTTTTTTCGCCAACAATAGCCAAAGCTATTTTTTAGCCAACATCGACTAGGGTTATTTTTCAGCCGATGTAAGCTAAGGTGTTTTGACTAATGTCAACTAGATTTTCTTAGCCGACATCGATTAGGATTTTTTTACTGACATCGACTAGGGTTTTTTGGTTGACATTAGCCAGAGCTATTCCTTAACCACATTAGTTAGGTTTTTTGGTTGATGTTGGCTAGGGTTTTTTCTGCTAACACCAGCTAGGTATTTTTAACCGACATCAGGTATGACTATTTTTAGTCGATATCGACTAGTTTCTTACAGTCAACATCCACTAGAGTTTTTTTGGTCGACATCGGTCAGAGCGATTTTTTAGCCAACATTAGCCAAGGCTATTTTATAGTCGATGTTGGGTAGGTTTTTTGTTCGACATTGATCAGGGCTATTTTTTAGCCAACTTCGACTATGGATTTTTTGGTCAACATTGACTAAGCTATTTTTTAGTCGATATTGGGTAGATTTTTTTGTCAACGTATGCTAGGATTTTTTAGATCGACGTTGGATAAAAATAGCCTTGGTCAATGTCGTTTGAAAAGACCCTAGCCAGTGTCGGCCAGACAAATCCTAGCCGACGTTGGTAAAAAAAATCTAGCCAACATCGGCTAAAAAATAGACTCAACCAACGTTAGCCGAAAAATAGTCTCGGCTGACGTCAGCTGAAAAATATTCTCGGCATACTTTGACAAAAAAAAATTATTTGATGTCGACCGAAAAATAGCCTTGATTGATGTTGGTTTAAAAACATCACTGATTGTGGTCAGATAAAACAACCCTAGTTAAAATTATCAATATTTTGTATTTTTAAATTATTAAAAATTGAAAAATATTTTTTAATTAATATTTCAAAATTAGATTGTGTTTGTTTCCTACAAAGTTTAGTATTCAAATTTCATCTATTTAAAATAGAAAATTAAAATTTTGCATATGGAGGAAATTGAATTGTCCTATCCAAACAAAGAATTTAAAATTAAAGAAATTTGGATTGATTTATCCAAAAAAACATTTGAAAAATGAAAGAAATTAAAATCAAATCAATTCAAATTCTAAGCATTTTATATTCTCTCAGAATTTTGAAATTTGTAATCCAAACACGAAAATCTGGCTTTGGGTTTTACGCGGGGAAGCCATTGCTAATATAATTCCAATAGAGCAACTATTGACAGCCGCTTTATTGCTATTTAAACCCCCATTTCATTTAAAGGACAATCATATTTTTTTTTTATATTTAGTTCACATTACCTCCAACGTAAACATGATTCTTTGATGAAAATTAACACGGCGGAAACTTGTTTCATTTAATTTTTTTTAAAAAAAACTTAACAATAACTTGTTTCTACTGTGTATTTTGAATTCACGCCTCTTACTAACACAGCGAAAATAATTTAAAACCCGTTGGAATTAAAAAGATTAGAATTGTTTGATTATAATGCACTGATAAATAATTTTACAACCTAAAATTTTAAAAAACAATGTGAAAATTATTATACAATTCTTAATATTATATTACATCTCTCTTAAAAATGTTATCTTTTAAGCCCAAAATTCCTACGCACGGTCCTATAGTGCAATAGCATTTTATCCTGTGCATTCGAGATGTAAATTGATACTATGAATTTTTTCATTTATTACTAAAGTTAATCATATGGCTCTTTTGTTATTTTTAAAGATTCGGTTGTCTCATTTTTAAAAGAAAATGGTATTATTTTTAGTCTCCCTGAAATTATTGAGATTCAAAACCCGTTGTAAATTAAAGGGATTTGCTCAGATAAATAAGATGTGAGTGTTATAAATCTTTTGTATATTTTTGTTTTTATCGATAAGAAAAAAGTCTCCTAAAACAATTACATTAATTTTGTTTATAAATGACAGAGACATGCCCTTTATGTGACTTTGTAATCCATGTTTGATATCAGGCATTCTTTGGACTTTGTGGTTGTTGAAAACAAATTAAAGCCATAAAATACCTAAAATATCTATATGATGATGAGGGACATATGCATTAAAATTTAAATAATTCATGTAAACATACACGACCTTATATATATATAGATCGAGAGAGAGGAATAATATTCAATAAAGAAAAATGGTAACGAATAAATGCTATTCATGACAAGATATTACCATTGTAAGCACACAATATTAATACTAGATGATGGTTGTGAAGGTCACAACAAGTATACTAGTGGTACAAGTAATATAATGTTAAATACTCTCAAGAATTGTGGTTTAATCTCAATTCAACCAAATTTACTTGTGTTTAGAAATTAAAGAAGGATTAAAAAATTCTTGAAGTTTTTCGAATTAAATAACGAAAAAAAAACAATTAAGAAATATTTAAGAGTTTTATGAGTAATAGTAATTTGGTATCAGAATCTCCGGTGATTTTCCCCATGTAATTTCCCTATAAGCCTGTTCTTATTGGGCAATTTTCCTTCAATTTTTTTAAATTAATTAAACCCTGACTCCTTAAAGATGAAACGCTTTGTTCCTAACTTTGCACCCTAGTCCTTTTTGGCGAACAAGCTTAGTCACAAGAATTAAGAACAAGAAATTAATGTGAAGGCATACAATCTATCTTCCAATCCTCAGGTTCAAGAATTATATGGTTGTTAAAATGGAATAATTTAAACCCTTTTTTTCCAATTGTAAAGTTCGAATTTAAAATCAATTTCTCTAGGTCTGATGCATAAAAAAGTAATAAGCATAAAATTAACAACTAAATTGTTATTAATCACAGGTACAGAGGGAAAAACAAATTACAAAGGATTCAAATCATGGTTCATCCTAACCTAACCAAAAGGGGATTAGAAACTCATAGTGCCCAAAATAAAATAAGGATAAAAGTACAAGAATAGAAATGCCATGCAACCTTAAGAAACCACACTTGAATCCTTAAGTACCACACAGTCAAAGATGAATCTCCAAGCTCTCCCTTTCTTTCTGTCCTTGGAATTATAGTTAAAGAATGCCTCTTAGATAGGTTTTTCTCTTTTCAAATTGGTTTGGAACCAAACCCCCTTATTTTTTGCGCAATAGGCCCATAAAATTGCCTTAACTACTCGTTCACATTGAGTGTGGCACATTCATACTGAGCATGAACGCACTATTTCTCCTCCGTGTTGACTGTCGTATGCTCACACTCAGCATGGGTGCAATGCTTCTCTTCCATGCTGAGCATGGTTCACGCTAAGCATGAGGGATCCACTTGTGTTCCTTATGTGACTTCTCCATCTTCATGCTTTTGGTATGGTATGCCCATGCTTTCCAATCAACTTGGTACTTTGTATTTCAATGTCGTTCTAGTTAGGAATAGACATGACAATAAAAATTGAATCAGTGGATACTGGTCTTATCCTACCCTGACTTTGATGAGAAAAACATATTCTTATAATATGGATTCTTTGTTAATTTTTATAAACATTATTTGAATTAAAATATAATTAATAATTTAATTTATGATTTATTTAAAATATATGAACAAATAAATTTTAAAAAAATGTGAGATGGATTTCCCGTAGACATTGTTATGAAAATTAATCCGATCATTAACCTCATTGAGATACTAGATTACTGGATCAAAGATTCAATTGGTGGATCACTTATTAATCAAGTTGACTTGGTATATATATTAAATTTTTAAAAAATATATACAATATACTAAGCATAATATGATCATTTCAAACTTTTATGTTTTAAAATTAAATTTATTGTCATGATCAAACTATAAAATATTATATAGTCATTTATTATTATAAATTACTACTATTTTATTGAGTATTATTAAATTACTAAGAAAACTCTAATTTTTCAGGACTAAATATTAAGTTATTGAATCATATCATGATAATAATTAGTTATTATATATTGTTACCAAAATAAAAAATATTATAAGAACATATTATATATTATTCAAATAATTAACTATTAATAATTTAACATGATATAAGAACTAAAAAAAATCAATTGGATCAAACCAAACCAATTCAGTCAAGTCACTAGATTTGACCAAATCCGATCAGGTCAATTCGGACCAACATGAATCAAATGCATTTTCGATTCTTCACCTTAACTGAACCGTCCAAGACATTAAATCTTGGTCGGACCGTTCCATCTTTTGTAACCATCCCATAAGTTTCTCTGAATCCAATAAAACCAATAAGGATGAAATTGAATTTTATTTTTTTGTCCCTGCCTTTTATAAATCTGAACATGTCCCATCTTTTATGGAAATAAAGATGGGGAGACTCAAATCCTATTGTCATGTCTACTTATAAGCTTCAACCTTTCCTACTTACAGGTCATCAACCTTCTCCTACTCACTTTTGTACCTATAACATAAAAGAATGCAATTTTTTTTCAAATATCATCCTACTCTAATTGAATGAATTAATTTATTATTGTATCTTTTTTCAATTAAAATTCCTTTGAATTAATGCCAAAACCATGTAAAATGTCTCTAAAAATCTTTAATTTATTATTATTGATTGTGTGTATCGTTTTCTTTTCTTTTGTATTCCCATTTATATGATCAAATTAAAGGGTTTTTTTTCTTGAATATTTATTATAACATTATAAATAATACATATATATATATATATATATATATATATATATATATATATATATATATATATGTACTCATTTAATATGCAATTGAAAAACATTTTTTTTAAAAATAAATAGATTATTCAAAAGCTAATTTAAAGTCCAACATATTAGCTACAGTTAATCATCAAATTTTAAATTTAAAATAATATATAAAATCGTTAGCTGGGAAGAAAATATCGTTTTAGCCTAAAGATAAAAAAGAAAAAAGTAGTTCACTAAATTTCCAATGATAATTCATTAGACATCAATTATTGTCACGGCGGTCGTCAAGCTTTATTTGTCATTTTTTATTTTTCCTCACATATTCTCTCACTCATCAACATATATGTATAGCATAATGATTTTGTTTAGCACATAAGGATCAGATAGAAAGTGAAGAGGCAGTGTAAGAGTATAGTCAACTTAATACAAATGATATGATTACTCATAATTACAAGTTTATACTTTTACTCACTAAGGCTAACTAATTATCATCATCGTCTCTTGGTAATGTAGAGAGAGATGGATGTCCTTTCAGTCGTGAGAACAAGCTAGGGTAAAGGGGATACAAAGCAGAAAAAAAAGGTACTAATGAGGCAGACAATAAAGCAAGCCCGTGATAGTAATAATAATGATAAGAAAAATAAATAAAGTGAAGGGCATGCATGCATGCATGCCATAACCTTATTAATTAAGCTAGTATGACCACAAGGATTGCCCCATGTTGGCCTGATCAACGACCATGTCCATGCTAAAAAGGGACTTGGTTTGTGAAGACAAGAGCCTGCTTGAGTGGTACAAGTTCTCTGATGATGCATTGGAGGCTTCAGGAAGCACTGAGGGTTGTTGTTGTTGATCTGATAGTGGTGAGAATTGGCGCATTCTCATGTGTACAACCTCTGCTTGTGCCAGTGCCAATTGGGTTTGGAGCACATCAACTTGTTGTTGAAGAGAGGATATGGCTCCCACACATCCATACACAGGGTCCCTCACCCTGGCTTTGGCTTCATATACCATTGAACTAACCGCATCACTTCTTTGGTGTTCAGGTAATTCCTGTCAATTTTGATTAAAAAAAAAATAAAAACATCACCCATAAGAACAATATAATTATATAGAGAAATGTTATTTGTATAACAAATGTACAACCCAGACAAAAAAGTGAGAAACATAAGATGTAATAAATGATATGATGGAAAAAAAATAGACACAAAATGATATTATATAAATTGTTATATGAATTATTGAATGAATAACTCATCTCAATTATATAGTTCGAAATATCATATTACATGACATTTGATAGTTAAGTGGTGTCAAAGTGACTTTTAGGGTAATGATTGTTTGCTCATAGAGTGGTTCAACCATTCAGCAAACGAAAAAATAAAAGAAAATGTTTTATATGTGGCTAGCATAAATGTGTCCCCATGTAAATGTTATAGAATTAAAGGGAAAGAAAACCTTTACGTTCCGAAACAGATCATATCACTTGGAAAAAAATAAAACTGAGCTTCCACGGGAGGCCATACGCTAGCGAATTTTTGACCAAGTTGCATAGACTATCTTTTTGAATTTGTAGTGATCGAGGGCTATGATGTAAATTTAATAAGGGGTTGTTTGGATATAAACTGATCCTATGCTTAGTCAAAAAGGGGATGATATGTATGGTGCACGTTGATGTTAGTTACTTTAGAGGGGAAAAGAAAAATAATATTAAACAGTTGACTATAGAGAGACAATATTATGTATAGCAGTTTCAGAATCATAATACTTTGAAATACAATATACATCTCAACAAGCCATTGAAATCTTGATTCTATTATATGGCAACCGAAAAGGCAACCCTTCAATTGTTTTTCTTGGCCGCAGTATGCTTGAATTAGGGCAATTAAAGGGTAATAGTATTTTGGCTTAAATATTATGCAATAAACAAATGGATATTCAAAGTTAATTAACGATACATTCTTGTGGTCATGCTTAATGGATTCTAATTTTGTTGTATCATTAAAGAAACACCAAGATGATATTTATGTCCATGCTTGGAACCAACTATGATTATTATTTTGCTAGTAAGCCAATATGTCATCAAGGTATCATGCTTACTAAATAATTAACTTCTTAAATATTAATTTATTCACGGGTTGAAACATCTTTATCTGGGGAATCAACATCACTTTTGGACACATTACTAATGTGTCTCTATCAATGTAACCCTGATTTTAAAGACAAAAGGAAAAGTTGAGCATACTAGAACTTTCTTTTTTCCGGAATTATCATTGCCCAAGGAGTCCAAGACTAAAAGCCAAGCCCAAGCAGTGGTCATAAAGAGAGATGTTGAACAAATTGGAATACATATAACCACCATGTAATGATGAGATTAACATCTTTTTTACTTTAACCTCTTCACACTGAGTATGGCTTCAAGTGGTAAAGCTAATTTATATACATATGATCCTTTGGTCTTTTTATATGCACTAAGGAATCATATGGGGTATTACTAGTACAGTAGTACCTTACTTTAACAAAGAATGAGAATTATATACAGTTGATTAAAAAGTGCCGACCGTAGGGCCTGCCTCAACTGTAATTAACCACTATAACGGAAGTAAATATGGGAGAAACAAAAGAAAGATATCATTTTCACTTTTCTTGGACAACTACTTTCAATTTAAGAAACAGAATGATAGCTCAAAATAGATTAATATGCTAGTAATTAAAAAGAAAGGATAATTAAAAACTCAATAGTTTTCACCAAAAGAATAAAGATAATATTAATATGCTAGTAATTAAAAGACTCAGGACCTGCTAAATCAGATGCTTGTAACAACCTCTTCAATTAAGGAAATAAGGAACATGTGGAGAGGAGAGGGTAACTAATTTACTTTTAGAAGTTGTTAGTATATATGGTTTCAATGTCTTGACAATAGCAGTTAAAATAAGATTACTTGGACCCTAGAGCTAGTTTCAGTTCTCAAAGCGAAATTAATTATATGCCAAGTTGTTAGACATAAAATCAATCACTTTCCTTCACCTAATTAATAACTAAAAAGTATAAATATATATAATTGGTTCATCGTGAGTTTAAAGTTTGTTCTTTGTTTCTCTCACTCTTCTAAGAGGCGGTTTCATAACCATCAAAACTAATCTAAATTTGTTTAAGATAAACTAGTCATGTAAATTCAAGTTATTTTTTGATTAATTTAAATTTAACTGAGTCTTTTGAAAATCGGTCATTTTGAACTATTTTTTAACTAATCTATTTTTAAATTTATTTAAAATAAAAAAACACGGTATGCTTGTTAGAACTATGATATGAATGAATGATCTCTACAATTTCTTTAAGAGGTAAATAGTATATACAATTATATATTGCCGAAGTATATACAATTCAACCCCTAAATCTAATTGAAGGATAAAGAATTGAAAAATGAAAAACAACGAGGATTTTTTTTGGTCAGCAAAAATAATATATATTATTTATAAAAGGTACCAACAGTATCCAGAAAGTGTACAAACGAGGATATGAATTGAAAAAAGAACGAGGATATGAATTGAAAAAATAATTACCAAAAACACGTTGTGTATAAAAGCTAAACTATGACACTTAGATATCTAATTTTCAAAAGAAATACTTACGTAAAGAATCAATATATATAAGTTGAGGGGACCAATCTATCAATTGTCCATACTTTACACTCAAATACTTAGGTAAATAAATATGTAGATAGGAAATTGAACATTTTTTATATGCTGTTATTATTTCATTTGAGTATGTAGAGATCTACCAGACACAGATAAATGCCATGACTCTTGAGCTCGGATGTAGATTAGTGTGTTTCGATTGATAGTAAGAATCCTTAGTAAAACCAATACAAGAACAATTATTTGTTGCTTCAGAAAATTACAGTGAGTTGGACTCACCGTATTAGCAAACATGCACTCAGGTTCCTCTGGTTTCCTATATATATATATATTTGGACTTTGTGGATTAACCCTTTACTTGGTTGATTAGGTATAGGTGGCTGTACGTGTAGCACTGTTAATTATACCTTTTATTCCCAAAAACACTAGCACTTCTTTGTGTTCTATTTTAAATATGTTTTTATTCATAATAAATATTTAATTAATTTATTTATTTTTTAATAAATTTTTGTTTTGTGTTAAATTTTTAATAAAGTAATATTTTTATTTTTTATTTTTGATATTTTGTTTTAATCTCTAATAAATTAATAAATTAGTCAATTTGGTTTTAGTATGTATTAATAATAAATGAAAAATATTTATTATGGAACAAATATAAAATTTACTAATTTATTAGAGGTTAAAAATAGGTGTCAAAGACTAAAAATAAAATTATTATTTTATCAGAGACTTATCACAAAATAAGATTTATTATAAAACAAATAAAAAATCGAATATTTATTAGGGATCAAAAATATATTTAAGTCTCTTGTTTTAAATAGACAAAATATTATTATTAATAATAAAAAGGCTAAGCAACTTGGCAAAAGATATGCCAAGGTGTTGTCATCATCATAGGAGTGCTCTATGTCACTAATAAATTCATTTAGCTTATCATAAGAAAAAAAATTCTTATAAAAAAGAAAAAAAAATGTTAAAATATAGTTTGAGCATAAATTAGTAACATCCATTTTGGTTTTATTTTTTCAACCATTTCTTAAAATATATTATGATTCTCCCATAGATATATATTCATGGCTTTAAACTGTGGCTACAACTGTGTTACCATTAGCAATATAAAAGAAAATTAGGGATAAACGTGACTTAATGCAGCCGCTAGTATATATGATTGCAAACCGTAATTTAAAAAAAAAAAAAAACCATGGATATATTTGTCAAATGCACAGCATATATAATTCTGCTTAGCATTCAATGTATAGCAAAAGTTGAATGGGTCCTAAAATAGCATTCCACAACAAAATATTTTCATGAAAACGACAGAGATTTCATGCGAGGATACGATGATAGAGATAGGAGAGGTGCATAAGAGCTTGTACCTTTAACATTTTGTTTACATTGCTAGCCCCGAAAACCTTGTGAACACTATCAAACTTCTGGGGTTCATCAGCTGGAAAATAAGGAGCAAACGCGCAATCTGGCGTGCATCTCCTTCGAAGAAGCTTGCACGCCGCACATGGCGACATGGTACCTTGTTTTCTACCACTCTCCTTCATGTTCTTCCTAGTGCAAGAACAAGGCAATGTGCTAAGAGCTATTAGGTTAATTTCCTTAACCCTAGAAAAAAACTAGTGGAGGGTTCTTAACAATGTGAAATAGGGAGCAAAAAGAAGGCTTAAAATGAAGAAAGAAAACAAGAGAGGAGTTGAGAGAGGAGAAGCTGGAGATGATGTTATATAGAGATGTTATGTGACAGCAAATCTTTTGTGGGCTCCACAAAAGAAGAGGCTATAGATTGTGCTGGACAAAATCAACTATGTTGATAAGATCGAGTCCCCACCTTGAAAAATATATTTTGTGTCACTATTTTATTTTATTCTTTTTCTACGCGCGCACTCGTTAGCTTTGTTGGCTTCACCATTTGAAAGTTCTTCGTTGATTTGAGAGGGTTCGGTTCCGAACAAGCCATCCACCTTCCTTTCTGTTTGCAGACAAAAATTAGCGGGAATTGTAATTTTAATTGGGTTGTTATTCTCTTCACAGTCAAGTACATTGGTCAGTGTTTCTCATTGGCCTTGTGTTGTGCTTTTTCTTTTTGATCCAAAAGTGACACATGGATTATTTTCCTTTTCTTATTAATTTGTTTATGGGAGCTTTGCAAGGTGAACATAGAACAGATCAGTTTGTACGGGTACCAAAGATCTTGACAAGAAATAAACTAAAAGAAACAGAGTAAGTACCCTCTATGTAGATGTCAAAGAAAACAAATGAATTAATTGGACTTTTGTTCATGTAGTTTTTTTATTCGGCAGGTCATGTAGATTTTTTTTGTCATGTGGTTTATTAAATGGGTATTTTAATTCTTAGTTTGATTTGCTTAAATTAAACTCTGATACTTTTAAAATCAATTAAATAAAATCTAATAGGTATCATTATACTATATTCTAACACGTATTGACATGGTACCGATACTTAAAAATGATGAAAGTACCTTAACATAATTGGGTATCCCATACATAAGGACTAAAGGTGATAAAATGGGTTGGATTAATCTTGAATCTGTCGCATAAAATATATGACTTGAACTTTCCATTTTGAGTTCAAATAAAAACTTGTTTAGTTTGGTCCACTCATGGTCCATTGTTTGCTTATCTTGAAAAAACACTGAAAACCCTAAAAAAGAAAAAACTTTATAAAGGATAGGAATGAAAAAGTGTGTGTGAAAACTTCTCAAAGGCAAATATAATTGATCACTAAGAACTCTACCCAAACTAAGTCTTCTGGAACATTTGCCCTTAACTTTAAGGAATGCTTTGACGACACTCTATAGGACGTAGGCCTGTCGGGATTACAAATTAAATCGTTTTCAATAGGAATTGAGAAAATAAAACATTGATTATTTAACTAGTTATAACTCAAAATTATTAAGTTTGAATTTTATTTTCCAAAAAAAAAAATATTCATAAATAATATAAATATGGTTATTCAAATGTGAAATTATTAAAATATATTTTTCTCTTCAGATTTTTTATTCAAGCTACTAGTCTAGATTGACCCGTTTCTATAAAACACTTATATTAAGTCTTCTAATATTTTTCTATTCACCTTTAAAGCTTAAAATCAGGCTTAACCCAATGTGATTAGGTATATAATTACTGTTTGGTCACTATTTTAATTTAAACTAGAGTTTTAATTATTAGGGTTTTTATGGCTTTTAATCCTCTTTCAAGTCCATGAATTTTCAAGAGAATGTCCAAGTCCATATTTTTGTCAAAGGCAATGTCTTTGCAGTAGTAAAATCACGTCTTGAGCTTTGGGGTTTGAAATAAATGGAACACGCTAGATGGGATTGAAAAAATTGTTGTTTGTGAAACTTAATAACTTAAAAAAAAAAAACAATTTTGCAAATATAGGTTTAAGAACAAGTTCGCAAATCTATAATCTAGAGATGTAAACACATGGAGACAAAGATACGAGCATTAGAATAGGAATAAGAACACTTGTTTTATTCTAATTCACTCAATGAGCAGTATCCACATTACTAGAAAAATGTTGAACAACTACCGAAATCAATAACCACCAAAAGTTGGTGACAAATAGTGATTGATTTCAGTGACCAAAAATATAATTTCATTTGCCCAAATTAGCAATTATATTGCAGCCGATTTTAGGTAGCAACTTAGGTAGTATCTAAATCGGTCACACTATGGTTTAAACTCTTCAAAATGCAATTTGGAAAAATTGGCAACTAACTTGACAGTCGTTTCGTTAATTGGCTCAACAACTAATTCCATTTCAGTCGTTAAACTTAGGAATAGTGATTGAATTTATTTCTGTCAGTAATTAATAAAATATTTTTGTTACTTAGAACCTCATAATTGATCAAAGGCCCAAATATAACCCTAATGATTGACTAAGGCTCAAGTATACCACTAATAATTGACCAAGGTCCAATAAGATGTAAGTGTAGTATTTATGATTAATCAAGACCCAATAATGTCCAAGTGTAACCCCTGATAATTAACAAATGTCCATTAAGACACATATATAATATTAATGACTGACCAATGTCCAATAAGGCACAAGTGTAACAATAGTGGTTAACAAAGGCTCAACATGGCTCAAGTATAACGTTCACGATTGATTAAGGTCCAAATATATCACTAATGACCATGAAGATCCAAGTGTAACATTGACGATTGATCAATGTCCATTAAGGCCCAAGAGTAACATCGACGATTGATCAATGTCCATTAAGGCCCAAGAGTAACATCGACGATTGATCAATGTCCATTAAGCCCCAAGAGTATCACTAATGACTAATAAAGCTCCAATAAGGCTCAAGTGTATCCCTTGATGATTGACCAAGGTCCATTAAGACCCAAGTATAATACTAATGATTGGCTAAAGCCCATTAATGCCCTAGTATATCATTAATAACTAATAAAGGCCCAAGTGTAACATTAATGATTGATCAAGGTCCATTAAGGCTTAAGTGTATCACTAATGATTAATGAAGATCCAATAAGACTTAAGTGTAGCATTTATGATTGACCAAGGTCCATTAAGATCCAAGTATAACATTAATGATTGACTAAAGCACGTTAAGGCCCAAGTAGATCACTAATGACTAATAAAGGCCCAATAAAACCCAAGTATAACATTGATCAAACAAGCTCTTCTAGAGAAAAATCATCTAGGTTCTTGGATGCCTTTAGTGTTGTCACATGTGATTTCCATTGTCTAGGCAAACTTCCAAAAGTTTTGTCAATATGATCAATGTTACCATAAGTTCTACCTAAAGATCTTAGTTCATTTAGTATAGTTTAAAAACATCCAACATACTTTATTTGTCTTCATTTTTTATTCACACTAAACATCTCACATTGATAAGTAAATTGAGTTTGTTACGTTTCACCTGAGTGGAACCCTCATATGTTAAAGCAAGAGCATCCAATGTTTACTTGGCACTTTTAAAGCTATGGACTTTGGTGTATTCTTCCTTAGAGAGTGCACACATGATGGAGTTACGAGCTTTTAAATTCAACAAGTATCTCTTCTTTTGATCATTAGTTCATTTTCTCCTTGGAATCTTATTCAATTGCTCATCATAGGGAATGTGGTTACCTTTGAAGATGTTTTGACAACTTCTCCTTCAATTCTTGCCATTGTTTCTTCAGGATCATTGCTTCCTTTGTGTTGTTGGGTACTTAACCTAAAAGGCCAAGCTTTGGTACCTACTAAAATAAATATAACACATTAGAAAAAGGTTGAGTAGTGTGTTTGTGAAACTTCAAAAATGATTTTGAAAATATAGGATTAAGAAAAGGTTCACAAATTTATCTTCCAAAGATGTAAACATTAGGGCACCGAGGTAAAAGCGTTAGAACAAAATTAAGAACACTTATTTTATACTGATTCACTTACTCTTTCTCCTTCAACCTAGGAAGGATTCCACTAATTATGAACTAATTACAACAAGTATTCTACCACTTTCACTTTTGGCTTACAACTAGTATTCTCTCTATACCACTTCTGCCACTACCACAATCTCACCCAAAGATTGTAAAAGCACCCAAGTATTATTTGATCACTAAGTCACTCTTGTCTTTATCGAAAAACAAGGTTTGAAAGATATACAAAGAAACCTACTCACACAATGAGGATAAGCAATTACAACACAAACAATTTAACTTTTTTAACCAAACAATAGAACTTTTTGTATCATAGCATATCAGAGATTTATCGTTCAAAGATGAGAGCTTTTTCACTATTTTATTGGATTTTCAGCACTTTGTTCATAGACATATTTTTTCTTCAAATATTCAATCTTGTATATCTAGGCTTCAATGAAAGATGACCATTGTGAGGGTGAAGGACTTATGATTTTCCTTTTTAGACACAACACATGTCTGCTTTCAACAAGACAACTTAAGGTGTAGAGAGAAAGACAAAAGGTATTGTCCTTTCTCTAAGAAATGTCCACCTTGTCTCCATTACTTGTATGATAACTTGTGTAGAGCATATTCTGATTGTGTCTTATCTTACCTTAGAATACAAAATTGAAATTCAAATGATAAGATATTTTGAAAAAATGAGGAAACAAAAGAATGAAACTTTTTGAAGAAACATGATACAACAGAGTATGCGCACGTTCTCCTTTGTTGGACGAAAGAAAAACTTTGTGTAATTATAAATTGAAGTGTAAGTTTTCTTTATCATATTGGATGAAATCGTTGGATGCTAGCTTTTCACAAAAAAAAATGGACACAATTCACTTATTATAATGTGTTGGACCTATGTTTTAAAAAAGCATTGGGTTGAGTCCAATTTTGTCATATGGAACACATGTTCAAATAAGATAGTTTTTGTGTCTAAGGTATGAATTAAGGCATCATTGGATGCTTGTTATCATGTAACACTTTAATAAACATCGTTAGTTTATCAAAGTTTATTCTATTAAGGGATAGACATCTTCCATGCTTTTGTTTCTAATGAGGTTTATCTCTTTTAAAATTTTACGGGCTTAAAGCTTAAGTTTTTTTTTTTATAATTTAGATATGAAAAAAATTGTAAACTCATATTTTTATGCGTGCATTCAACTCAAAATATTAAACAAATAACTCAACATTTTTGTGCATCATACAAGCCACAAATGTACCGAAAACTTAAAGGTTGATTCATCATCAAATTTCTTGAGATGAAAAGAATCACCCAACCGTAAAAGGGGATCACCAACCTAAGTGAGATAGAGGATCATGTGAAGGTAGGGTTTACAAGTTTCTCTAGAAAACTTGTGACGAGGTGTTAGATGTAGGGATGAAGACCTAAATCACATCAAAAAAATTCGAGATCATGGATGGAGGGATGAGAGCCTAAACCGCATAAGCAAAATAAACTGTATGGATGTAGGGATGAGTTCCTAAATCAAATTAAACAAAATTGAGATCTTTTATAGTGTATTTTCTCATCATTGTACGTAATAAAAAGGTGTGTGTTTCCCCCCAACAATGACAATACTATAAATCACTAAGAAAAATATTTTTAAAAGAAAATAAATAGTAAGCATTTTTCCAAAATAGTGGTATGTATTTTTATGGAATAAAACAAAAATGAAGTAGAAAGTTGGAAGCCTTAGGAATGGATTTTGACACATAAGGAAGAATATGAACATATAATACCAAATTATTATTAAAACACCATTTGTTTGATAAAAACAAGTAGTGAAAAAGAGAAATGGGTAAGTATTCCTTACCCTTGAAGACTTTAGGAAAGTTGAAGCTTTGGAGAGGAAAAGGAACATTTTGAACAAGAAAGCCTACTTCATGAACCAAACCAAACACACACACACACATATAGGGTTTTACTAACATACACACTCTTGTTTTTTTTAGTATGAGTGTGTTAGCAATCTATAACTAGATAATATCTTAAAATACCCAGTGGTGTAGCTTGCTAATGCACTCATACAAAAAAAAATAAGGATGTGTACGTCAAAAAATGCTTGTGAGGTTTGTTAACGTGCACAATCTTATTTTTTAGTATGAGTGTGTTAGCAAGCTATAACTAGATAATATCTTAAAATACACCAATGATGTAGCTTGCTGATGCACTCATACAAAAAAATAAGAATTTGTACGTCAACAAATGCTTGTGAGGTTTGCTAAAGTACACAATCTTATTTTTTAGTATGAGTGTGTTAGCAAGCTATAACTAGAGAATATCTTAAAATACACCAATGATGTAGCACACACACACACACACACACACACACACACACTATAACCTTGGTGTTTTATTGAATAAAAATGAAAAGGTGGTTAAAGAGGGAGGGAGAGAACTCATGTAGAAAGAGGATAAAAAAGATGGAAGAAAAAGCATCACCTAAAAGCATGGGAATGGAGGCTTGGTGAAAGAAATTATGACTCCACTTACTAGAACATTTTGAGTTCATAACTTCTTGAGAGAGAAAAAAAACTTGAGAGGAATGGGGTGGATGAGAGTTCAAGCAACTCTAGAGAAAATGAGAGGGAGAGAATTTTGAGAATTTATCATAGACGAGGAGTATGAAGGTGGTTTGGACATTCCTAATCCATAACCCACCTAAATTGAAAGCTTACTTGGTAAAAAAAAAAAGCCTAAAATAAATGTATTTAGTTTGTTGTACTTTAGAATTTTTGGATAACTCTAACCAGATTCCTAATAAGATTAGTGTTTTGATAATCCAAATTTTTGGGCTAAGTGGGATTTTGTTTAAGTGTATTATAAGTTAGGCATGTAAACATAAAGAGTAGATGAAGATGAAGACTCTTAGTTTATTTTGATGATGTATTTGTATTAAGGAGCCTTAGTCATTATTAGGATGTTTGTTTATACCTAAAATGCTTAAATGTGTGTGGTAAATCATGCATACATGCATCCTAGACTAGGAGAAGTAGATCAAAAATACTCTACATGTTAATCATTGCATTGATCGTCGATCTTAAGCCTTAAAAAGTTGAAATTCATAATTAGTTTTTAAAATCACTAAGTTTCAACTCTACATCATGATGATCGACTATATGCTATTATTGTCAATTATATACCGAGCCTTTGAATTCTCAGAATTGAGAACAACTCGTAGATAGTCAACTATCTTAAGTGTATAATCAACTATCTAGTTCTAAAGAAGTTTTTTGCTTTTGCAGACAATCAATTAAATGGTAATATAATCAATTTTATGTTCTTTAGAAAACCTAGATCATAGGAATAATAATTTAGTTGACTATCTCTATGGCATAATCATCTATTTTAATTCCGAGGCTATAAAAATGAGTTTTTCAAAGTACTTTGGTGTGGCACACCATTTTCTCTCATATTTTTCATTATTTTTTCACTAAGAGAGTTTCTTAAAACCTCACAATGTTACCACCACCTTGATCCTTGACTAAAAACATCTTTTCACATGGATTCAATGAATCTTGGCATGGATCATGAAGATCAGTTTGAGGCTACATAGTAAGCATTTCAAAACTTTTACATTCTTCACAAATCAGGTGAAATTGTTCCTTGATCTACATTTCTAATTTTAGTTTTCATTAAGGTTTCTCAATGGTGTGCATGTAGTGGGTTTATTACATGTAGGTTTAAATCTTGATAGGTTTTCAAGAGTTTAGGCATTTGCAGGGTGCATTTGCTTTTGATTTTTTTTGTAACTTCAAAAGGTTATAGTGGAAAGATTCAAGTGAGTTACTTGGATCAACTGGATGTAGATTTCTTTGGGATTGAACCAGTATAAATTGTTATGAACATTTTTTTTCTTTAACCTTTAATCTCTTGTATTGCTCCTCTCATAAGTTTCTTATCCTTTGAGCTTTGAATAATTGTTGTTCATATTTGTATAAATGTTTGATTGAGTTTAAGGATTCAAAGGCAACAAACCTAAATCTCTTAGATTAATTGGTTTAAGGAAATTAGTCACGAAAAGTTTTCATTTGGGGTCATAAATCGATTTTGAACCAATTCACCCCTTCTTGGTTTATGATATTTCTTGCCATTATTTTAACAAGGCATGTTCAACGTATTTCAGGTGAGTTGAGGTGAGTTAGGCTGATGTTTGGGCCACATTATTTCACTTTCCCTTTTGTCGTTATTTGCTAATAATGATTTGAACGATGTTGTGTGATGAGATGAAAATGGATAGAGTAAATATTCTAAAAAAGATTAAAAGTAAGACAAAAAATTAGTTTAGGACAAAAAAATAATTTAGGACTAAATACTAAAATTGCGACTAAAATTGAAAGATAAAAATCTTATTTAAGGACTAAATAAAATTTGAATTTCAAAATTTTGTGAGAACTAAAAAAGACACAAAAATATAATGTCATGTGCCATAACATATCTATTCATGCCATACCTATAAGATTGACACATGATACTTTCATGTGGCACCATGTGGAATCTCCATGTAATGACATATGACATATGTGTTTGCCATGTGACACTTTTATACCAATGTCGTGTGTTATCAACATAACATGGTTTTCTTATCTAGTGTTAACATAAATTTTTATTGGACAGATTGATACTAGTTCATGGATCTAATTTAATGTTGGGGATTAAAATACTAAGAAAAAGATTTATAACGAATCAAAACTTGTACAAAATTTTAAATACTAAAAATTAAAATTCAAAATAATTGAAGAACGAATAACTTTTTTTTACATGGAAAAACTAATAATTTATTTAATCATATTATCAATATATTAAAATTAATTAAGGTTTAAATACTTTTTTGGTTCTTATAATTTAGTATTTTTTTTCATTTTCGTCATAACAATTTTTATTTTTATTTTAATCCTTACAAAATATGTTTGTTTTGTATTTTGTCCTTAAAACATTTTAAATAACATTTCTTTTATTGTTTAAAACATTTTTTATTGTTCAAAATGGTATTTAAAACGTTTTAAGGATAAAAATAAAACAAACACATTTCAAGGACTAAAATAAAAAAAAATAGAAGAACAAAAATTAAATAAAATCACTAAATTACAGGAAAAAATATTTAAGCCTAAAATTAAATTCTATACAATACAAGGGCTTGAGACTCAAAGGGCCAGGACCAGATAGAAGAAAGCACGGTAAAAGAATACGCTCACGAAGCACAAGCTCCGAATCAAGATGATATCACTTGTGCATGATGCATACCATATATATAAATTGTAAGTGGTTGACAAGTAGGGTCCTGGATATACGTACTTACCCATGACAAAGACTGATCAGAATGTTAACTAAGTTTTTTTTATTTTATAATTTTATAAGCAAAAATTTTATTAGAAAGTTAACTAAGTGTAAATAGAAGAAAACAAAGTTGATGACCATTTAATGATCTTAACCACAAAAATATTTTTAAGGTGGGTGATAATGTATATCATCGTTATAATTTGTAATAAATATATTGTATGCCGTTTCTTTTACCTCTTCTAACAAGGGATTATGATGGGTGAACCTGCAAGTGACCTTTTATTTTTTATGATATTTTTGTCTTCCTTTTATGAAGCTTAACTTGATCCTTAAGCGACATTGTTGGGTGTAGTATCTACCTATGTCTTTATTTATGTGCTTTAATTAGATTTTTCTGTTGACCCCTTCTGAGATCTTGATACAAGCTTTATAAGCACAGACAGGGATTTGAATGTCATCACAACAGGGAAAAAGAAAACTATATTCAGATAGTAACTTCCAAGTAAGAAGAAACTGAGAAGACATGCACTAAGCACCAATTAGAAGGAAAAATTCGACGACAACAAAGATATGTATGCCTGGTGAAATAATTGAGATGACTGACTTTTGGAGGCAAATAATGTCATCACGAGTGTTTACAACATTTGGCACTAGCTAATTGTATAATTTATACTAATCTCAATGGTAACGTTATCGCGTGCACTACCAAATTAGAGATTCACTAACAAATCAAAGAATTTATATATATATATTCGTTAGTGAATGTTACACAAACCTAATGCGAATCCTCAAACAATAGTTCAGTAATTTTTTTTCATAAATATACAAAACAGAGAAAAATACGCTTGAAATTCCGAACCCTGTACAACAGAGTTTGTCTTTTACACCACCAAAGGCATGTTAACTAGTACGGGACTAAATCGTTGATAAAGAAAAACTACTTCAGGATTATTCCATCTTAAATAGTAATTTTGGATTCGAATCTTGAACATCTAATTACTTTAAATATTTTTTTAAAAAGTTTTACTATCCATAGTAATCTTATTTAGTTTAACAAAATTATTTTCAATTAAAATTATCTACTATAGAAAAAAAAAAGATTTTGTCTTATAAGCAACATCTTAACAAAAGAATCTAATTTAGTTGGTTAAACATGATATACAAATATTACAAAACTCTTATCTATCAATAAAAAAAAACATAAACTTTTTTACATTAAATTATCCTTTGTTATTAATTATGAATTATTATCAAACGATATTGATACTATAAATTTTTTTTTATCATGATATTGATATAAAATATTTACTTCAAAAATCATATTAACTAATTTATATTGAAAACCGTAAATATACACTAAAAATGAATATTTCTCTTTTAATATACTTTATTTCATACCTAAAATCATAATTTGAATCTTGAACCAGTTGGTTTAAAAATACAAATGTTCCTATATATGTGAATCAATCTTGTTGAAATAATTCTCTTATAAAAAACTGATATATATTATTAATATATTAAGTATGTTAAATATATAAAAAAATATTAAATATGTATATTAATGTATAATACTATTTGCATATATCTATAATTTATGTCTATATTATTATTAATAATTTGATTGTAATAATAGAAAAAAGTTAGATTAATTAACGAAATGATTGAAACTTTTAACATTTTGTCCCTAAATAAATATTTATTTTTGTAATGAAGGTTCGTTCATATCATTTTCCCAAAATTAGATTAAAAATAGCTTTTAATTTTGATGTTGAAGGTAATAGGGTGCAGAAAATGAATCTTAACGTGGATCAAATCTTTCTCATCAGTGAGGTGCAGCCCACCATGAATTATGCTCGTTCATTGACTATTGGCAACTTCGAAATATTTAGTATATATATCCAGTCAAATCATCTTTTAACTCTATAGTGATGTGCACGTGCAATTAAGACACCTGCACGGCAGCGCACATGTTGTGCATGACATTGGTTAACATCAAGAAAAGGGTGTCAAAAGAAATAGCAAAAATTACTATATATATATGGGGTTCATGACAACATATCATTTAATTCAAGGGATTACAATGCTGAGTTTTGTTTTCAGGTGATTAATTGATGAAACAATACACTTTTTTTTTATCGATAAATATATCATATTAATATATACATACGGTACCAGGGATAGCAAATTTAGATACAAAATAGTTTAAATAACAGCTCCAAGATAATGCCTATAGGTGGTTACCTTATATTTTGCATAGCAACTAGAAAATATTGGGTAACCACCTTATCTCACCTCAGCTATCATTACTCTATGTAATCACCAACTTACAGAGTACCTCCTTATTATATTTTTATTAAAAAATGTGACTTTACTTTTGTTTTGTACTTTTTATATTTTGCTTTAAAATTTCCATTTTTGTTTTAATATTTTTTAAATTCTCAATAAATGTACGTTCAAACTCTCGATTAACTATTTTTAAATTTCATTTTTTTATTTTAAGATTTTTTATATAAAATCTCAATGGTTTAGACTTTTTCAAAATCTATATTTTTAGAGTTGAAAACAGATATAACCGCTAACCGTAGGCTTTTGAAATTGAAAGACTTATTTCGTTATTAGACTTTAGGCTATTAGTTTTTTAAAAACCTAACAGGATCTATTCAAATAATAATAATGATAATATATCTATATATATAATCATAAATTATAATAATAATATAACTATTATTGCATGAAATTCGTATTATAATATTTTGAGATTATTTATTTCGTTATTTATATAGAAATTTAAGTTCGTTGACTTACATATTTTTTAAAGCAAATGGAAGGACATAAGTGCTAAAGCGAGCCAAGTTAGAAAACAAAGTTAGATTCACTAAAGACCCTTACTTAAGCCTGAGCTTCAAGGTGCTTAAGCGATGCAATCAAGCAAATGGAAGGACATAAGAATCTCGCTTAATCGTGACATTCTGTGCACTTAAGCAAGTAGAGTCAAAAGATGAAGAATTGAAAATCAAAAGCCTCACTTAAGTGAAAGGTTACTCATGCTTAAGTGAGGAGATCACGACAAGCCCAAGCCTACAACAAAATATTAAAGACCTAAGGTCTAATTGAAAGTCATTCAGGTGCATTTTGAGAGCAACTTTTTGGTAGAGAAATAACCATTCTTAAGACTTTTAGCTTTGATTCATTACACATTGAAATGAATAATCTTAACACTTGTAATCAAGCTATGAATGACTAATTTCATCATTTGTCGGGATTAGAAATGTTGAATCTAATTTCATATAATACTCTTTCTCCATACATTTATTCAAATTTATTATTATTCTTCTTCTCTGAATGCTTATTTTAGACTAGTCACCTATTATTTGATTTTATGAATCAACAGTTTAGTCGATATACATTCATTTGATTCTTGAACTGAGAAGAGTACCTAATTGAGATTGATTCTAGACATAGGTGAAATACCAATTAGGCTCTGTTAATTCTTAAACGTTAGTGTTGGTTGCTTATGTTTATTTGCCAAGACACTGGGAATTAATTTAAATAACTTAGACTTTTTCGCCTAAGACATTAGGAATAGAATACAATTGTGAATTGGGGATAAATTGCATGAATAACTAGATTGATTAAGATTATTACATTGAAAAAAAGGGAAACCAAGTCTAACTCTAGTTGTTCAAACCACCAATTCTCATAACAATATTATGACTGTTCTTTTACTAGTTTCTTTTATTTACTTTTCACTCTTACATTGTTCTTTTACGCATTCAGCTATAATCAATTGATAAATACTTCTACAAAACCTTAGTTTCTTAATCTTAATTGCTCAAATATCCACTAGTTCTTTGGGAGACAACTTGGATGAAAGTCCTATTACTATTTCAAAACTTGGTTTCACTTGACCACACAAAAAATCCCTAACACCTATGACTCGGGGGGCAAGTATCCCACCAAAGTCACAGTACGAGGTAAGACCATGAAATTTGACCCCCATACCGTGAATGCCTTTCTGAAGACCCTGGTGAATTCCTAACTTGTTCGTAGGACCGACAACCAGCTCATACCATATGACTATGTTGGATCAGGCTGAGAATCTAGAAGAGGGGGTTGAATAGATTCTTTCAAAATCTTTACCAAATTGTTCTTAACATTGATTAACAACACACCTTTAAATCAATCAAAGTTTCTTTAAAAGATCTTTAGAAAATATAAAATTTTATGATGACCATTTGAAATGGATTCCACTCCCAAGATGATTACAAAACTTTAAGTTATATAGAATTAGAGAATCACACAAGAGTTTATACTGGTTCGACCCAATTCGGACCTACATCCAATTTATTCCAAGTCATCTTAGAACATCCACTATATAGAGAATATTAGTACATGCACTATGCACACACAATTCTCTAATAGAAAATAAATCTTTCTCTTGAATCCTATAAGAAAAGATCCAGAATTGAAACCTTATTAATTCTCAAATGTCCCTCGTTACTTTAACCAAGAAAACCATTCTAAAAAGATTAAAAGACAAGGATCGAATACACCTGAAATGTGCACATTTTTTATCTTCAATATGTCTTCATAGGTTGATCAATTCATGATTGTAAAATGAGTGATTCTTTTATCAACTTCAATCTTCAAACTTATTGTTGTGTTATTCTTTTTTAGGATTCTCTTTAAAGTATTTTTCTCTTATACTGAACAAATCAAGAGTCTCTTAAAAAGAAAAAACATAGGGGTATTTTTAAATTTGTTAGTTAAAATAGTTCTGGTCGATTATAAAAACAGGTAAGTGATTAATTTTTCAGAATCTCCTTTGTTCTGCAATTCCAGAAACTAATCAATCGATTATCAGAAAGGGTAATCGATTAATTTGTTTCAAGATGAGAATTTTAGTAAATTTTGTGTTGATTGGATAATCGATTATCATGTGTTGTAATCAATTATAGATTCACACAAAGAGTTTTTCTTTGTTTCCAAGAGTTGGGTAATTGATTATCATATAGGGTAATTGTTTATCCTAAGCTGCAAAACCTTCTTTCTTCTAAAATTGGCTTGGGCAGTCGATTACCAAATAAGGCAATCAATTAATTCGATGTTGCTAGCCAAATTTCAAGTAGAAGTGGTTTCTTAAGAAACTTAGAGAAAAATGAATCTTCATCTACTTTATAACTGATCAAATACCAAGCCTAAACCATTTAATACAAATGCCTAATCTATTAAAACATGTTAGGCATTGTAAAATTATCAAACTAAAACTAAACTAGGGGCTTCAAGCTTTATTCTATTAGACCAGTGGTTGAAAAGCACCAAGGACCACACGGTGATAGCAACCAAGATTTGTATGTAGAGCAAAGGCTTTGAGATGTCGCACAATGCTCTATGGGGGATCCTTAGGGAGTCCATATGACCACTCTGACCAAGTCTTTGAGTGTCTTCTCCTATTGCAACCTCATGCCCACTACCTACACTTTTGACATCAACTTTGAGTGGGCAGAGCTCATGTATAGGATCTAGATGGGGATGAACATGGTCTTTGGCTATATTATCTCTTATTAGATCACCCAGCTTATATGCATATATTAGGGTGCTTGGATTCCCCGCATTGCTTAGTAACCTCTGTCGCAACTAAGGGGTGGGATAGATCTCCCAAATGCTAAAGCCCTTTGGGAAGGTATTGGACTTGGGGTACTTCAAGAGATATTGTGACGTCCCGAGCAACACTGCTACTGTTCTTCACGAGGTTCCCACCACGAGTGACAAGAAGAATGTTGCTATTACTGAGGTTGGATCTTCTAACCAAGCCTGAACCTATGCCCAAGCTTCTGTTGGTTTTTAGCCCTTTACCTTTGAGGTGACCTTCCAGTCCTTGCATGTGGGACAATTGTTGTTGCTGCAAAACATGCACCATTTCTCCTTGCACCATCCCTTGACTACTCTTGAGAACTTCTACAACAATGTTCAATGACATGGGGTTAGACATAATTTTCTTGATGAGGAAGGTGTTGTTGCTGCTGCAGAGGATGCAAGGAATAGAGATGATGATGATGATGCAGACCACGAAGGAGATGGAGGATCAAATGTTGGAGTTTATCAATCTATGGAGGAGGATTAAGATGTAGGGCTTGGCCTCAATTGAGGCCATGTCTATTTGATTAGGACACATTTATTTTTTTTGCATTTTTAATTCAGTAATATAGTTTCAATTGGTACCCTTTAATTTAGGATTTGGTTATGTTTAGTTGGCTGACAATAGTTATCCATGTGTTGGTAGTTTATATTATTAATGTTTTGGGTTTGAACTTAGATGTGGATCAATGTTGTTTGAGACAAAATGCATGCGTGTTGAAAAATTTTGTTTGTGAAAATCATGGCCTTGAGTTAATGTGCGTCGTAGTCCTTTGATGGTTTTACAATTTTTTTGCGCATGAGTGATCGTAGTTATCTTGCATGGCATGAAAAAGGATTGAACCAAGTTTTGAATGGTTAACATTTACCCATGTGAATTATGTGTATCTTGTGATAAGAGAATCATTGGTTTTGCCTGCTCGATTTCGCATGATTCTTTGATTTGTTTGAATGCATGCATGAGATGGAGATGATCAAGGCATTGTTTGTTTTAACTTTAATTTCAACAACTTAGCTATCATACCCTAATTTCGTCCGGGGACTATCGTTTATTGATCTTTTGATTCTTGCTAGTTGACTTACGGTGTTGAATGCCAGTTATAGTGCGAAACAAATGATCATTCGGAGTTTTGATCTAGAATGAGAAAAATGTCAAAAAAAGTGGGGCAAAAGGGTCTTTTCCTTGGTTTTCCTGGACCCTAACTCACCCAGGCTAGCCTCTGGCTCGCTTGGGCCACCAAATAGCTTCATGGTGAAGAAACCAGTTCGCCTCGGCGAGCTCACTGCTTCAGGGTTAAGTTTCAGCTCGCCTGGGCAAGCTGCAACTACCCCAAAGTGACCCTTTGCCTATAAATAGGCGTCCTAAGGGTGTTTTAAAGGGTTCCAAGGGTCAGAAGTGGACATAATTGAGAGAAGAGAGAAAGAAGAAGAAGAAAGAAGAGAAAACGAAGCCAAGAGGCTACCGAATTGCGATTGTGATTGTCCCTACGTCGTTTTCTTGTTATGTGTTCTTCGTGCGACTGTCGGTTAGCTTTTATTTTTGAGGATTGAATGTGATCTATGTAACCTTAGGGGTCCTCCTTGTTATTATGTGCACATCCATCTTCTCTATTTATCATCGATAATCTCTTTTTCTCTGTAAAGTTCAATCTTAACCTATCACAAGTGTTGTAAAGTTGTCTTAAAAGAGATTGAAAGTTAATAAACAAAACCAAGATAAAATCAATTCTTAACCAAACTTCTTCATTTCATCAAATATCGCTTGAGATCGTTTCAAGGTCCAACACCTTAACGATTCTCTCTGCTTTTCAAATTTAAAAGATCATTTCAAGGTCCAATTCCTTAATGATTCTCTCCGCTTTTCAAAATTTGAAACATCGTTTCAAGTTCCAACGCCTTAAACGACTTTTTGTTCGCAATTAAAATGAATCTTTCAAAAACATAAAAATCAATTTAACACACAAACATTCAGACTTAAAGAACTATGTAGATCTAAATTTCTCATCGCACCTGAGGATACATAGGAGCAAGGGCAACCCCCTTGTCGATCTCAAAAAATAAAAAATATAAAAAGGGAAAATAAATAATATTGAAGTTGTGTTTTTACACACTCGATTAAAGGCTTCTGTGCCTTATGACGGGCGCGTGGGGTGCTAATACCTTCCCTATGCATAAACAACTCGCAAACCCTTATTTTCAAAATGCGCAGACCTCTTTTTGGTTTTTCTAACGTTTTCCTCGAATAAACGTTGGTGACGACTTCGCTCGTTTTCTCCCTTGGAGACGGACGCTTTGATTTATCTATTTTGCCTTTGTCGTCCTGTCGTAGGGTAGGTTGTGACATTAGCCAAAAAGCCGACCTTTTGTGTATGAATGATGAATCCCTTAGTCACCTCTTTAAGCCTAATGTATAAATGAAAAACAATATGTCCACCTTACCTTAGGGAATATGAGAGCTTATCATCTAGTTTGAGGCTTCCAAATTTGGGGGAGGGTTGTTTGGAAACAACAACATACTGTTAACTCGTTGACAAGTGTACCAAATTATCACAAGTAGTAAAGTATTCGGAAGTTCGAGTGTCGAATCCACAGGGGCTTTGTTTGTACTTAGATTAATGCAAATTCAATTTACAAGCTATAGATAAATAATTTAAAATAAAGATAAGAAAATATAGGAGATAAGAAAAAGATTTAAAAGAAAGGATAAAAGATTTAAAGATAAAAATAGGAGATACAGAATATAAAATATTTAAATTAAGATATAATAAAGATAAAAGAAAATAGAAGATAAAAGATAAGATAAGAAAAGTAAAAGATAAAAATTAAATAAAATAAGAATTTGATAAGGTTGAGACCTGGTCTGCCTTGTTTTCCTAGGATGTATGAGTTTATGATTTTTCTTTATCAATTTAGGTAACTCTGTTCTATTACTTGTCCCTGATTCCTCACGATGACAAGCCTATTTTATTTATCTATCTTCCAAATTCATTTGCAAAGACTTAAAAAATAAAATGAATGAAGTATGAATCCTAGATGTTTGCAAGAATGCATGAGCATAAAATTATCATTCTATTCCTAGCAATGATTTTTTTATGAAATCCTTTCTTTTTGTTCTATTAGAAGTTACCCTCTTCCGAGCGTCTAACCCCTAAAACCAATGCATGCATATGTTCTTTAAATCTTATTTAGAAGTTACCATTTCTCAAGCGTCTAACCCCTAACAGAATATAAAGATGAATAATGCAAGATAAAAGCAGAAAAGATAATAGAATAGAAAACACCTTTGCATTGATAAATAGTGAGTACATCATACATCGCTTGACTTTTAGGCCTGTCAGGCCCTAACTAGGGGTTTAGCCACTCATGGCCATTGAGGGCTTTACAATGGATGAGGTATAAGAACTTATGGGATAAGAGGGGTGAAAGAAAGGGAGTAAATGAAACCCCTACTTGAGGGGGTTCAATGGTCGTGTTTCTCCTTGACTTGACTCTCTTTTATAGTTGTTGGAGTGGACTTGGGCCTAATGTTAAAAATCTTCCTCAGTGATATTTTTTTGATATTTTTTGGATTTGTTTTGCTTTTAATCATATCTTCCTGAGACTTCCTAATATTTTGAATATTTTCTCAATCTTTTTCTCTTTTAATCTCTCCTTTCCATATATGCAAGTCATAAATAAGAAAAATATCAAATCTTAATATTTAAGTCAAAGATAACTGCTAAATAAATATTTTTAAAGATATTTTCAATATATTTTTATTATCAAAATAACTCATATTTAACAGTTATCACGTACACAAAAAGGAAAATGCTAAGCATCAAAGTATAAAGGTTACTCTCTCTCTCTCTCTCTGTGGGTGTGTGTATGTGTGTGTGTCCGCGCGCGTGTGCGTGTGTGTGTGTGTGTGTGCGCGCGTGTGTGTGGGTGTGTGTGCGTGGGTGTACGTCTGTGTGTGCATGTGTGCATGTGTAGGGTTGCTTAGTTTTTAGTCAATATAATTTAGTTTTTCTTTTTCTTGAGGACAAGCAAAGCTTAAATTTGAGGGACTTTCATAATTTTTGTCCATGATTACTTTTGGCATTAGTTTCACACAACAATTATATGTTTTTTCCTTAATTTTTTATTAGTTTAATGCTTTTATAGAACTCTAGTATGGTAAATAATTTTTTTAGCATTTACTAGTTTTTGTTTTGTTTTCTTAGAGTTTCAAACACCAAGAAGAGGAAGGGAAGTTGTCATTGAAAGAAAGCTCGCCCAACAAGCTATGTTTGCCCAACGAAGAGGCTGATGTAGAGTACGCCATGTGGCAGCATAGGAGTGGAGAAAAAGGGTCACATCATTTGAAGAACTCGCCCAATGAGCAAATCCCTTTGAAAGAAGAAAAATATAATTCAATTTGGAAACTCAGAAGAGTTTGCCCACTGAGCAAAGCCTACCGAAGATGTTACTTTTGGGTTTTGCGAAAAGTTCATCCAACGAGCAATGTCTAAAGTGAAGTGACAAGACAAGGGTCTTGGGCCAATATAAAATGACATTCTCATTGGGATTAAAGGCATATCAACGTAGGGCTTGGTGAAGGATGAGTTTGAATTGTTTCATTGAACTTCTTCCATTTTCCCCATTTCTTTCTCAATTTTCGACCTCTCATGACAATCAGAGGTGAAACTACCCATTGTTGGAGCTTGGGTGCCAAAAACTCTTGATGTAATTATCTTTACTATTCATTTAATGCTATTCTTATTTCATTACTTTTTTTTATATTTATTGTTTTGTGTATGACTTGATCATCCATGAGCATGTTATTTTAGTATGATTATCATTGAAAAATATTTTTATACTAGGAACTAAAGAGAGATTTCTAATTAAATCATCTCTAAGAATAAAATGAGGTTAATTGGCCTTGTGATAGACCATTATTATTCATTCTTAAGACAAGTCACTTGATAAGAAATTAGGAATAAAATTAAGTGATTTATACTCTCTCATATTTAACTCCATGTTCAACTTCAAGCACGGCACGCCACAAAACTCAAGGTTTACAATTGAATTCCGAAAGTTTTGTTAACTGTCTACTCTTTTTCCGGGTTGTCGATCTGTTTTCATTACCGTTTCACAAAAGTTGCAATCCTTTTATTTGAGTGCTAATACTCAATTGTAATTTGTTAAGAGTACAGCAAAGAAATTGTAATTACACTAAATCGTTTTTTTTATTACAGTGCTATGCTAGCTTGTTTTGTTTGGTTTCAGTTGTGTTAAATCAATTCAGATTTTCTATATATAACACTAAGTTTGCTATTAATTTTTCCTGCCGCCATGATTTTGGATTTCTCACCCCCTATCAAAACATACTAATAATGCATTTATTTTTTAATTTTGATCTTACGTCATTGTTCTTACGGGACCTAATATGGCTTCATGGCAACAGGACAAAGAAAAACGCGTATTGTGATTTAAATTCTTTGCTGGAATTGTTATTCACGAGAACCACCACTTTTCACCAGCACAACGC
The DNA here is from genome assembly GCF_000004515.6 of Glycine max. Taxonomy (NCBI): domain Eukaryota; kingdom Viridiplantae; phylum Streptophyta; class Magnoliopsida; order Fabales; family Fabaceae; genus Glycine; species Glycine max. Next base: position 50,810,903 of record NC_038251.2, on the reverse strand, counting down.
CTGAAGTGACTAAAGTTCAATTTTTCTTCCAATTGTCCAAGCTTGCTTAATCAAGGTGATGTGGTTACTAGAAACGTTTAACGCGTATGAATATTATCTTATCATATGACACCTCTTGTTGGAAGGTACATATGCAATTAGCATTATATAGATTGTGCAGCTTGCTTCAGCGCCAACTATGATGACAGTGAATCCTGATGGAGACTTTCAATCAGCTGAACTTTAATTCTAGTTAAATTTTTACTTCTTTTATTATAAAGAACAAGAAATTTAGTTCCCACGAGTAAATTTAATTGGTTTATAAAATAAATAAGTATCCGTTCTATTTTTCTTTCTTTGCTGACATTAAAATTTAATGGGATATATATAGTCACACACTTTAAATTATATAATCATATAGATAGATAAAACTTTAGCCACTCATTTTAGACTTCAGTAATGACTCAATTTGGAGAAATTTTATACTGGAATAATTTTTTTACTCCACGTACATAAAGTGTACATAATATATTTTATTTATATAAAAAGTATCATGCACTTTTTTTAGGCAATCACGTACTTTTTTTAGAATATATATATATATTTATGCTTTACGACAAGTAATTATGCTCGTTAGATGAAGATAGTATTTGTAATCACGTTCTCTTTGAGTATTTAGTGAGTGAATTTGCTTAAATTTAAAATAAATATTTTTTAATAAATAAATTTAAACAAATTATCAAATATAGTTGTGTACTCAATACTTAAAATTAAAATCAGCAATTAAGCTAAAACAATTACTTATTTCATAGTTTTAAAATCACATACATAATTGTGATATTGTAAAATTTTGATATTAAATTATGAGAAAATCTTGGTATGCATACAAAGATATAGGAATAGTCTTAATCCTATTGTTCATTATAGAAAAGAGATCTTAATTAACTTCAAGTTTAATTGAAAGTTATTATCATTCAATATTAAAAAGTTAATATTTCTTAAGAATGATATTTTCTTCTAAGTCTTTCTTTATTATTAGCTAAAATCTATTAAAACCATCAATTTTGATGGATTACACTTTTTAAATGAATAAAAAAATTAAAATGAAAAATAAAATCTATTAAAATTGATAATTTTTAATAAATGTCAAATAATAATAAAAAATAATAAAGAATGTTACAAAGATAATATAAAGGGTGTTGCTAAAATTTAGACGTGTCAATATATTGCAAACACTTCGTTAATACTTATTAAATGTGATTAACTGACCAGGGTACCATGAAAGTTCATAATCACATCCCATTGCAAGCTTGTCTGTATGTACGGCTAACACTGATCAGTGTTTCTTGTCCTTGTCCTCCGAAAAGCAATTAACACAAAAAAACATAATATCAAGTCACATTGAAACTCTACGCTGCTTTTCAAAATTGACGATCCTGATGTGAGAAAAAGATATGCACTCTATGGTCTGCCGTTTCTTACAAGATTGAGCAACGAGGAATAATGTAAATGACTTTAGTCCTTTACATTTTTGTTAAGGATTTGTTCAGAGTGAGTAAGACCTAAAGTGAGAGACTTTTTCTTATTTTAAATAAAAGAGATATATGTTGAATTTTTTTGTCAAAATATGGGACTGTATTTTTTGTTAAGGATTTGTTCAGTGAGTAAGACCTAGTGAGAGACTTTTTAATTTTAAATAAAAGAGATATATGTTGAATTTTTTTGTTAAAATATGGAACTGTATATTGTTTTATAAACTAATAGAAATAATTATTTGTTAATAAACTTAAAAGTTAAATTTTAGTAATCTGATTCTTAATCCAACTCTTATGTACCATTATTTTTTTATACTATAACATTAATCGATGTTAATGACTAATTTTTGTTAGAAATTATATTTAATAAAAATTTTCCTACCAATCATGTTTTTGTTATCTAAAAGAGTTGAAATCAAAACCTTCCTTAAGAGATCCAGTATCTTACACTCTAATAACCGGTAGAGATGCAACGACACAAATAATGGTAGCTATCAACGCTAGCCTTTGTTTGTCGAGTAATCATTATGCAATTGAAAATTTTCAGCTACAGGGCTCAACCTCATAAACCAACCGAGAGAGGGAAAAGTTATATGTATATAAAACAGCTGTGCCGTGATTAAATCTAACATGAGTTTGTTAACTTAAATTTTTTAAAAAAATGATGTTAACATCAATTTAAACAAAAAAAAAATTAATGCTAACATTAAACATTAATTTATTTAAAATCCAATATTATTAGCATAAGCTCAACATCAGTTTTTGTTAAAAAACTAAAAAACTGATGTTGTTGGATCTTTTATAAAAATTGGATTTTGGCGCCCAAACCCTAAAGCTCACTTTGTCTCTCTCACTCGAAGCCTTGTCTCTCTTACTCTCACTCTCACGGTAGTGAAACTGCCAGTCTCGCTCTCTCACTCCGTCGAACCCTTCAAGCTCAGTGTTGGCACTCTCACTCCCGGTCTCGCTCTCAAAAGGTTAGCATTCCTTCTCTCAGTGTTACTTCATTTTCTTTCAGTCACTTTAGGCTATATATGAAGAAGAAAGTACTGTCTCCCTCACAGTCGCATCTCGTCGCCACTTTGGGTCAAAGGTGTCGTTGGCTATGAAGCACGGACACCGACATGAACACCGGACACGACACGGACATGGACACGTGAACAGCTGTAATGTTCAAAATATAGAACGTAGTACGGATGTCGTGCCGGTGTTGAACACTACACGGACGTGTGTTGGACACCAGACATGACAAGGGGTTAGAGTATTCGTGCTTCATAGGTTGTTGGGTCTCATCGCCACTGCATGCCTGCGTCAAGGAGAAAGTCTACCTCAAAGGACTCTTTCACCGTCTCAGAGCACTCATTGAGCTCAATTTCAGCCTCATCTTTGTCTCAGGTTTGTGACATTGTCTTTTGTTTCATTCAGTTAAGTACAGAGGTAGTATATATTTTGTATAAAGAATGGGGCTTTTGTTTGATTTTGTTGGGTGTTGCTTGGGCTTGTGATGTAAGAGACCTAGCAATAATCTCTGGTAACAATTGTTAGATTGACATTTTTCTCATCTTTTTGCTTTTAAATTTAATTATCATGCTTAGTGACATGGATAGAACATACTTACAACCTCATACCAAATTTATTGTACCTGATTCTTGTAGTAATAATGTTAATAGTGATGAACCGCATACCTTCTAAAACCAAATACCCATACTTGTACCCAGTGGCGGAGCCAGAAAAATTATAAAGCCTGGGCAAAAATTTAAAGATAGCAAATTCACATTGTATATAATATGTAAATAGTAATCAATCAAAATAAAAGAGACTCGTCATTTTGTCAACAAAAATATAGTTTAAAATAAAAGAGATAAACATAATCTTACAATAGCGGGTTAAATAAAATTACGAGGCAAGTGTCCTTTCCGAGACTTCTTTGCGGTAAATGTTCGAATAATATCAATATCATCAAGCGACTTGAATATCTCCCGCTCGGTGTAACATACCATCAAGTCATTGAACCACACATCGTTGATCTTATTGCGCAATTTAGACTTGATAATCTTCATTGCTGAAAAAGCTGTTTCAACGGATGCTGTCGACACCGGCAATATCAAAGCTAGCTCAATAAGTTTATAAACCAATGGAAATACCAAATGTTTCTCAGTTTGAACCATCTTCATAGCCAAACTTTGAACATCTTCACAAGTGGAAAAAGAAGCATTTCTTCTCACTTGAAGCACATAAGTTTCAAGTTGATCCCTAATTGTTCCTCGGTCATCATCAGAAAAGTCTGCATGATAAATATCAGCAAGACGAGCAAGCTTATCAACATCAAACTTGGAGAAAGAGTTCTTGGGGTCAAGACATGAGAAGCAATCAAGTATAATGTTACTTCCTTCACTAAAGCGGTGATCCATCTCCACACATATTTTATCAATAACAACATAAAAAATCTTTGCACGGTAATGATGAAGATTAGTGATAGTCCTCCCTTCTGCTCTTGAACGACCCCGAACCGGTATTTCGTCATCCATATTTGGTACCGGAATACTTTTAGCTACACAAAATCCTTGGACATCGGCAAAAAAATTATTCCAGCCACTCTCTCTCATTGTGCCCAACCGAGCTTTGACAACATCAACTAATTCCATGGCATTCACAATATTAAGATCTTTTCTTTGCAATACATTTGAAAGCTCGTTTGTGATACCAAACAACTTTAACATTAACCTCAAAATAAAAGCAAATTTAAAGCTCTCCATTTTTTCTATCAAACCTGCTGCTTGAGATGGTCCACGTCCATCTTCATCAACCATACTAAGCACCTTTAACACGGAGGACCACATTTGATCCAAACGAAGCAATGTAGTATGATGTGAACCCCATCTAGTATCCCCGGGTCTAGTGAGACTAGATGATTGGTGTAAGCCCCTTCCTCTAGATATCTCACCACTCTCAAGTTTATTTAAAATATCTTTGTGTTGTGCCTCTGTCAAAGCATCCCTCCTCTTACAAGATGCACTTGTTGTATTCACAATCAAGGTGATGTACTCAAAGAAATCATGAATAGATGAGCAACTACTAGTAACAGACACAACAACCAATTGCAAACGGTGAGCATAACAATGGACATAGAAAGCATAAGGATTTTCATCTAGAATTTTTCTTTGCAAACCATTAAATTCACCTCTCATATTTGAAGCTCCATCATATCCTTGCCCTCGTATCCTTGAAATAGATAATGTGTACTTATCAAGAATACCATAAAGAGCATCCTTTAATGACTTAGATGAAGTATCTGTGACATGATGTAGAGCAATAAATCGTTCCACAACATTCCCTTTGTCATTCAAAAACCTAAAACAAATTCAACCAGTTTACTTGGCGGCATAGAGAGTAATAGGTAATGAAAATTGGAAATTGGAAAATACAACTACTAACCTCAACATCACCGCCATTTGCTCTTTGACGGATATATCACGTGACTCGTCAATAAGCACGGAGAATTGTCTATCACCAAGCTCTTCCATAATCACCTTGGTAACTTCATGTGCACAACACGTTGCAAGCTCCTTTTGAATGTCACTGCAAGTCATTTTGCAATTTTTTCCACCACGGTCAAAAGCATCCCTCACTTGTTCATTCTGAGATTTTACCCAATCTACCATCTCTCTAAAATTGCCCTTATTTAGCGAAGTAGAGGATTCATCATGGCCACGGAAAGCCATGCCTTGTGCTATGAGATATCTTGAACAATCTAAAGAACAAGTCAAACGAATCTTATACAATTCTTCTGATTCCTTGGTTGCTTTAGCAAACTTACTTGTCACACTTTGTCTTTGATTATTATAATCATTGTAGTGCTTGACACATGAGTTGTGCAAACTATTATGACTACCAACATGACCTTTCAAGCCTTGAGATGCATGCTTCCAATCTCTATATCCGCTTTTAGTGAAGACTTCAAAACCAAAGTGCTCGGCCCTCCCGGGTTGCTTAAATAGAAAACAATAAAAACAATAAGCTGCATCCTTTATCTCATTGTATTCTAACCATGTATAATTCTTATACCATGATTTACTAAATGCTCTTTTAACACTTCCAAATTGAGTACGAGGAAAGTTTGACAAATCTGGTTGCATTGGACCCTTCAATATATATGCCCTCCTCACTTGGTCTTGAATATCCGGAGCATACTCATTAATTTGTTTCCTACGACCTGGATCACGCACAATCTCATTTGGATTAAACTCATTAACCACATTATTAAGTGGTGGTTCTAATTCAGCTTCCGGTTGCACAACATTCACATTCTCAATATTTTCTCTATCAACCAAAAATCTCCTCATATCTGAAATAAAGATAAAATAGTTACAAAATTGTAGCAAAGAAAATTTTAGTATTTGCAATTGATATATTAGAAAACTCTTTTGCAACCATGTATGTAGTGCAACACAAAAGACCAAAAAGAAATTATTAACTTAAGCAATCAAAAGTCTTTTCCTCTAAGCTTTTTTCCATATTAGAAAAGCAAAAAAAAAAGGGAATAAAATATGACTTTTTCTTCTTCAATAAACGTGCTCTTAGTGGGGAAGAAAAAGAAAAAGTGTCCACTATGACTCTGAGTTCACTGTTCACACTTGAAAAATGGAAGAAAAATTAAAGAACACGAAAGTATCACAACAAACAAAAACACTTTCCATCTTAATCACTTTTATTTTTCCTAACTTACCTTACCTGCGGCTGCTATGGGATTATGGAAGAGAAGACGGCGACGACGGCGCGGAGAGGAGGAAATAGAAGGAGTCGGCGATGGAGGGAAGAGAAGACACAGAGGAGAGGAGGAGGGAGGCGGCGGCGACGGAGGGAGTTGGAGGAACTGCCCACTGCTGGATTCGGAGAGACGGAAACTTTCCGTTTCCTTTTTCCTTTTTCCTCTTTCTTTTTTTTTAAATTTTATTTGTTTTTTAAGACTAATAAAAAAATATTGGGCTTGTAACCAAAAAAAATGCCTAGCTGAGCCCGGGCATATGCCCCTGCTGGCCGCATGGTAGAACCGCCACTGCTTGTACCATACACCAAGTAACTAATGCAAGGCTTGTATTTTTCACTCCTATATATTTATTTATCAATCTTAGGTGGAAATTTAAGGAGTGACAAGTTAATATTAGCATATGCTGTAGCAGCCAGCATTGCTGAACAGCTTATTAATTGTTAAATTTGATTCATCCTTGCATTCAACCGATTAGTGCTTTATACATAGATTCAATTCTATTGTAGATTTCAATTGATTTTAATTTTACTAAACACCAAAAGAAAGAAAGGATTTAAATCAGTTTGGAAGTCTTTCGTATCATGTATGTGATTCTCTATCTTTCCTTGTAATATTATTCATCCAGTAAGTGTAGTAAAATTTAGGGCATGCAGAGGGAAGTTCTGCAGAATGTCTGATAGAATCAAATTTTATGTTTTTCCTTACCATGCTATGGAATAAGACTTGCTTGAGATGTCTGTTACTTAGATGGTATCTATTTTTTCATAGAAAGAGAATTTTGTGAAAGAAGAGAGAGAAAAAATATTACTAGGTGGAGGATAAGATATTTTTCTAAAAATAAATTTCTATTGCAGCAAGGTTACACTTACCTTTCTGCATATTAGCAACTTCCTTCTAGCAGACATGAGCATAATGCGAAAGAGAAGTCATGAACATACTTTAACACATTTGAAGGCACACAAACACCCTTAAAAAGCCAACATTATGCTGCAACTCAATAGTGGAAGGCTGGAAGCTCTATTTTGCTGAATGCATGTTGATGGTAGATCACCATGATGTTTTTTCCTTCAAATAGGAATTGAAAACTAAGTCACAATTTGTGAAATGGTATCTGTGAAATATAATGCTTCTAGATTCTACTAGTACTTTCTGTTTGTAATCATTCTATCATTACTCTAGATACATAACCATTATGAAGTTTTGGATTGCATTTAAGGTTCTTGTTTAGGTGCATAAAGCCATAGACTGACACTTCCATCTTATTATATTATATTATTTTTTGTCTTTCAATAATGGTTTGTCTGAGTGTTGGTAAGAAGAAATATTGTGAGGACTTGGAGTGCTATTATCTTTTGGATCAAGCTAGAGTTATGAGTATGAAAAATAGTAAGATATACATATTGTTCGTTGTATTTTATAATATGGAGGTAAGCTGTAGTAGCCTGTAGGCTTGTGATTATAAGAGGTTTAGCCTCAGAATAAATTTTGCAAGTTATATGAGAAGAAATGGGTAGCTAAGGTGAGTACTTATAGATCTTATGTAACCAAAGAGAGGTAAAAGTTTCAAAAGCTTATTCTAATCACTGCTATTGGCATGTGCTTGTTTTGCACCACTTCTGGAAGGTAATGTAGTAGTTGTAGCTTATGTAACATCTTACTTGAGCTACATGGTGCATTAGACATGGTTAATGACCTATCATTAGAGTGGTGTGAGCAACACAAATATTTTGTTTTTTTTTTTTTGTTGCATCCATGTTATCAAATGTTATATTTGGGGTTTGAACCTTTGAGGTTAGCTACTCAATTTTCTAGTTTGTTGCATCTATGTTATCAAATGCTATATTTTCTAGTTTTGAATTGGGAGTGGCTTCTCATCTATCAAGTTAATTCTTGTTTTTTTTATTAGACTAAGTGTTGATGGATTGACAAGTGCACCAATTCGTCCCAAGTATTAACGTCCCAGTATCGTATCTACATGGACTTTGTTTGTACTTAGGTAGATAAATATTTAATTTACAAGTAATAGATAAGGAATTTAAAATAAAAGATGAAGAAAGATAAAAGATAAGATAAAGATTTAAATTAAAAGATGACAAGGAAAGATAAAAGATAAGATAAAAATTTAAATTAAAAGATGATAAAGATAAAAAAGTAGAAGATAAAATAGATAAGAAATTTTAATGTAAAAGATAAGAAAAATAAAAGATAAAAATGATGATAAAAAAGATGAATTCAGAAGATGAGAATGTTGGGAGCTTAACTTAGTAAAGCTACTCTTTGATGTAATATTAATGATTTTTCTCTTTTTATAATTATTACACTTTACACCTGCATCTACTAGTATACTCTAACTTTAGTTTCCCACATGAAAGAGCCTAATTTATATATTTTCTCTCCTAAATCCCTTTACAAAGCTAAAATCGTAAATTGCATTAAGAATAGAGATGTATAACAAACTAAATAAATATCAACTCATCTCTAGCGATGACTTTATTTAGATACCATTTCCCAGTTTTATTAGAAAATAATGTTTCTCAATGCTATCCCTAAAACTTACCATGCAAATGGTTGATCAAGTCACAAGCAATAATATTAAGCACAACAAGAAAGGATAATGCAAATGTAATATTATAAATAGATACGAAGAGAAATTACATCAAAAGTAGTTGGCTGTCAAGTTCCCAACAAAGGGGGTTTACCCTCTCATTGTCATGGAGACTTTACAATTGCAAGAGGAAAATATTTAATAAAGGGAGAAAAGATAAGAAAGAGAATGGAGAGAAGGAATGACTCTCATTGTTTGCTTCTCTTTCTTCTAGCTTTTGCCTTTTATAAGGAATTGTATTCTGTTGAAATTTCTGTGTATCTTTTCTTTCTTCTTTCTTCTTCTTTTATAGGTACAGAATAGTGGGCTTCTGAATTAGTTTGATTTCCTTAATTATTCTGCTTTCCTTCATTAGCCTTGCTTTTCTTAATTAGTCTTCTTTCCTTAATTAGCCATTATTTCCTCAATTAGTCCTTTTTGGGCTTTATTTTACTCACTAAACTTCATAAATCCATCACTTTTAATATTCTTTGTACAAAAACTTAAATGATGTTAATTTAACAATTATTTGCTCAAAAAGGAAAAATTAGAAGAGAAAAATTACAAATTTCTCTATAATTTAACTCCAAAATATACTCATAATTAGAAGTTATCAAACTCCCCCAAATTTAAATCTTTGTTTGTCCTCAAGCGAAAGGAAAAAGTTCAGAGTTTACCAATAACAATTCATGAAATAACTGCATACATTCCAAAAAGCTTCATTGGTCAATTCTCAAGTTCACATTTGCCATAAGTTCATGAAAGGAGCATAACAATTTGTACTTCAAATGAAATGGTTAGCAAGAATGACAAATCACAAGGAATAATTACCAACTTCAATCCTCACAAGGCTAGTGTTTCTCTCAATCCCACAAGTGTCTCGGTAAAAGTGTTTGAATTATAACAACTGAATAGTAAAATTCTCAACTTTGCACATCATCTCAATCAATGCTATCATACATGCATAATGTGGATCACTAAGGACTTTATTAGGCTTGTAACGTGGTTGGGCTAACAAAGAAATCATGGTTTTTCTAAGAATCAAAGCTTAGCATCTAGGAGAGCATTCATACTGGACTGGAATAATACTATATTTTGTAACTCAATTTAACTTGTGTTGTATATTTATTTTCTTGCAATAGAAAATCACTCAAAAAAATTCCTCCAAATTTGGGACAAATTTGTCTCGATCCATGAGTATTCTCCTACAACCTAAGAAAGGGTAGTTAGTAAATATCACATTTTGGACTTGGGTTTCAATGAAATTTTTTTTTATATTAGGCTCAAAAAGGGTGCAAGGGATGCATTCATTCACAAGATGACATTTTGGCTAGGTAGTTGAATAAAATAACAAACAAGGCCTTGATCATCTCTATATCATACATGCATTTCAAGCAATCCAAGAATAATGCAGAATCAGGAAATTAAAACCAGTTGTTCTCTCACAGTTGAAAGTTCACACAATTTATTGGTTTTCATTGAAGTATGAAGGTTTTCATTCCATTCTTTTTTGTCAAAAATACTAACCTTTTCACTCTTCTACTGTTAGTTCACACTCCATCACTGACGCTTGCTATCACGAGAATCAACCATTCACAAAAATACTCATTAGTACGCAGTTAGTCTCACTCATGAAATCAGTTCACTCAAAATGTGTTGCAACCAATCAATAAGTATCTAACTCTCTATCATGCATCAAACTAAATTAAAACTATTAAATGAATGAATTTAAACTATTGAAATTATATCATCCTAAATGCAAGAATTTAAAATGAGAATAAAAGAAAATGAAACCAAAACAAAATAAATAAAGACAAATGAAGAGAATTAAAGAAAAATCTTGATCAAAATGGGCCTCAATCTTGTGTGGGCCCTGGATCCCAAGCTTCTTGTGCAGCAGTGATGCCCACAATGTAATCATCATCAGCTCTGTTGTTACCCATGCTAGAAGTGTCACCCCTCTTTATAGAAGAGGGCTGGACTCCTGGCCAGGCAACCTGCTGTAGAAAAGCCTTTGGCGTCATCAGTGGAGGCTCCATAGAAAGGTGAATGGATAACTGGTGTAGGTTCTGGATGATGAGGCGATGTCCATGATGGAGGCTTTGCATTGTCTAGACTAGATGCTCCTGTTGGAAAGAGGAGGAAAAAGGCTTGTTGGCTGTAGAAGAGGTGGTTGGAGGAAGGATTATCGGAGGTGGAGTTGGTGGAGCGTCTGGAGTAGTTTGGGCCTTGACTCCCCTTGGCCTCGGGAGGACAATGGAAGGGGCTGCTGGATTCACAACTGGCTTGACTTCATCTTCTTCTAGAAACACAGACTTCAGGTGCCACCCAACAAGGTCAGCTTCTTGCTCAATTGCCTCTACCTTAAACACATTTTGCAGTAAGCATGAATGGATGACCCAATATTAAAGGAATATCATAATCCTCTTCTATATCCATTATCACAAAGTCCATCGAAAAAGTGAATTGGCGAACTTTGATAAGGATGTCTTCAACAAAAACAATATGGTATGCTAATCGAACGGTCTGTTATCTGAAGCATCATTCTGGTGGGAGTAATCTTCAGATTCCTAATTCTTCGATATATACATAAGGGTATTAGATTGATGTTTGCCCCCAAATCAAGGAGAGCTTTACCCACTGACACATCCCCAATAGAGCATGGGATGGTTACACTTCCTAGGTCTTTGAATTTTTGTAGTGACTTTTTCTGGATCACAACACTACAATTTCCTTCCACCATGATGCTCTCATTATTGATATATTTCCTTTTCTTCATAAGTAGGTCCTTCAGAAATTTGGTATACAAAGGCATCTACTGTAAGGCCTCTCTAAAGGGAATGATGATCTCCATCTTATTAAAGATGTCAAGAAACCGAGCAAAATATTGCTCCTTATCTTTCTTTGGTGGCATCAAGGGATATGGGATGTCCTTCACTGGGACTGAGGGTATCTCTTTTCTAGCCTCTCTTGGTAACTAACTCTTGGTCTTAGTGGGTAAGATCTTTTCACCCTTCTCCTTGCTTTCTTCTTTCTCTTCATCACCCTTTTCTCTCTTATTATTCTCTCATTCTTCATTACTCACATCCTTTAATACTCCCTCAACTCTCTTTTCTCTCTCTATATTCTCCCTCTTCTAACTCCTAGTGAAAATTACCTTGCACTTTTCCTTGGGATTCTTTTTTGTGTTGGTCCCAAAACTGTTCATGGACGTTTCAACCAATTGCTTAGCTAATTGGCCCACTTGTACCTTTAGATTCCTAATGGCAGACTTAGTGCTCTTGTGATTTGATAGAGAAACTTGCATAAACTGATTCAAAGTGCCTTCTAGCTTAGTGGTTTTCTCGTATAAATCAGGCCCTTGATTGGGAGGCCGATTAGATTAAACTCCTTGATTTTTGTTGAAGTTATTCCTGGGGTGGGATCTCCAACCTTCGCCTTAAGAGAAATTTCCCCCCTGGTTGTATATATCTTGGAGGTCTTCCTTGATGGAACCCTTGATGGTGTGGATTGGTCATATTGTTGACTTCTTTGGATACATCGTCTTGGACCATGCACATGCCTGACTCATGGGCCCCACCATAGATGTTGCATCCCCCAATGTGGATGACTAAAGAATGGGCAGGTTCCACTACCTGAAATTATTGAGGAAGCTTGCTCAGCGTCTCTGTGAGTGTCTCTAGTTGCTTAGCTACGAGCTTGTTCTGGGCTAGTAGTGTGTCTTATGATGTGAGCTTGAGAAGACTCTTATTTGTAGGTGTGTAGGCTCGATCACGAAGGATGACATAGTCACTGGCTACCATATTTTAAATCAACTCTATAGCTTCATCAGGTGTCTTTATTTTGATCTTATTACGAGTGGAGGCATCAAGTAACTGCTTTGAGTGGGGTCATAAGTCATCAATGAAGATATTGAGTTGAACTGACTCGTTGAACCCATGGGTGAGAGTCTTTTGGAGTAAACCATGGAAGCGGTCAAGAGCTTTACTCAGTGATTCATCAGGGAATTGGTGGAATGAAGAGATCTCCACCTTTCCCTTAGAAGTGTCGGACTCTGGAAAATATTTCTTCAAAAATTTCTCCACCACCTTCTCTCATGTCTGCAAGCTATTTCCTTTGAACAAGTGCAACCATCTTTTATCTTCACCAGCCAAGGAGAAAAAGAATGGGTTGAGGCGGATGACATCTTCAGGAACTCCAGCTATTTTCATTGTGTTGCAAATCTCTATGTATGTAGCAAGGGTAGTCCATGAAAGAGATTGCCTTGAATCAACTGGATGAGAGAATGTGGATAAGAGATGTTGGCAGCTTCAACTTTGGGGCGGGTTATGCTTTTGAAATACTGGGGTGTAAAGGTACTAGAGTAGTCCTCCAAGGTGATCCTCCATGGCCGGTCTTCTGCCATGATGTGTTCTTCAAAGTTGGGATATGGAAAAAAGATGATATAGAGGATGATGGTTTTTTATTCCCTTGTTGTTTTTTCTTTCTTCTTGCAGCGTTGTTTCTTCTACATGTTGCTTCAATCTCTAGATCCAATAGAACAAGATTGTTTCCTTGCATACAAGAAAGAAAAACACTACCATGCACGTTGTCACAGAAAAATAAAGATTAAAGAAAAAGAAAATTTGAAAATTGAATTTTTATTTTATTTTATTTTATTTTATTGAAAAATTAAGGAAAAATAAAAATAAAAAATAGAATATCGAAAATATCAAGTACAAAGAACAAAGTCCCCGACAACGGCGCCAAAAACTTGTTGATGGATTGACAAGTGCACAAATTTGTCCCAAGTAGTAAAGTTAAAACGGAAGTCCAAGTATCGTATCCAGAGGGACTTTGTTTGTACTTAGGTAGATGAATATTTAATTTACAAGTAATAGATAAGGAATTCAAAATAGAAGATAAAGAAAGATAAAATATAAGATAAAAAATTAAATTAAAAGATGATAAAGATAAAAAAGTAGAAGATAAAATAGATAAGAAATTTTAATGTAAAAGATAAGAAAAATAAAAGATAAAGATGATGATAAAAAGATGAATTAAGGATATGAGAATGTTGGAAACTTAGCCTACCACAACTACTCTTTGATGTAATGTTAATGATTTTTCTTTATTTATAATTATTCCAATTTATACTTGCATCTACTAGTATACTCTAACTTTGGTTCCCCGCACGAAAGAGTCTAATTTATCTATTTTCTCTCCCAAATCCCTTTGTAGAGCTAAAATAGTAAATTGAATTAAGAATAAAGATGTATAACAGACTAAATAAATATCAACTTATCCCTAGTGATGACTTTATTTAGATACATTTTCCAAGTTCTATTAGAAAATAATATTTCTCAACACTACCCCTAAAACTTATCATGCAAATGGGTGATCAAGCCACAAGCAATAATATTAAGCACAAAAAAGGATAATGCAAATGTAATATTATAAATATATAAGAAGAGAAATTACATCAAGAGTAGTTGACTGCCAGGTTCCTAACAAAAGGGGTTTAGCCTCTCATTGTCATGGAGACTTTACAATTACAAGAGGGAAATATTTAGTAAAGGGGGAGAAGATAAAAAAGGGAATGAATGACTCTCATTGCTTGCTTCTCTTTCTTCTAGCCTTTGCTTTCTATAAAGAATTGTATTCTTTGGAATTTTTGTGTGTCTTTTCCTTCTTCTCTCTTCTTCTTTTATAGGTGCAGAGTAGTGGGCTTCTAAAGTAGTCTGATTTCCTTAATTAGTCATTCATTCCTTAATTATTCTGTTTGTCTTAATTAGTCATGTTTTCCTCAATTAGTCTTCTTTCCTTAATTAGTAATTATTTCCTCAATTAGCCTTCTTTCCTCAATTAGTCCTTTCTGGGCTTTATTTTACTCAATAAGCTTCATAAATTCATCACTTTTAATATGCTCTGCTAAAAAACTTAAATGATGTTAATTCAACAATTATTTGCTCAAAAAGGAAAAATTAGAAGAAAAAAATTACAAATTCTTCTATAATTTAATCCCAAAATATACTCATAATTAATAGTTATCACTAAGTGCCTTTGTGTATCATGTGATTTTCTTACAACAATATATTTGATCCAAGTTTGACATGAAAGTTTCACTTATGGAGTTCTTGGGTTCTAGCTATGACACGAAATATTTCGCTGGTTCTTAATAAATTTACGGTTGATTATTCATTATATATTTACAATTCATCTTCCCTGTGTTCTTATATAAGTGAATCTTCTATCATATGACTAAATAAGGTATATATATTAATGTTCAATGTTGAATGTCATTTGTAGGCACTTTTCCCTTTAGACTTGGTATCATGATCATGACATTCATTGTTGGAGATTGTTAGTGACCATCATCACAGGTACGAATGTCTTTCATACTTTTTTCAAACTTTTATTTGTTAGGAATACTTTTACATCTTGTATTATGTTATTAATGACTATTGTTTTATATATAGGTTATGTTCATTATGAGTGAATCTTTATTTTCCATTTAAGATTCAATACAATGATTCTTTCGGACAGTTTGAATTAATTGTTGCATTGAATTTTGAATTTTTCATTTGGACAGTTTGAAAATAATCATTTTTTTATAGTAGATTTATATGTATTGGTTAAATTTTTTTCTTTGGTTCTTATAAATAAATAAATAAATAAACTAAATCCTAAGAAATTAAACAATTCTTGTAATAACATAAGGGTCTAAATTATTTCTTTCTATATTTCCAGGGAAGTTGTACTTGACTATTTGAAGTTGTCATCCAAGGTGGCTAGAAACATTGTGGAAGTCTTGATAGGAAAGCTTGGAGTAGAACCCGATGCATCAAATATTGAGGGCATTCTTGGTTTGAAGAAGGTTACCATGAACTACTACCCTGCATGCCAAAATCCAGAGTTCACAGTGGGTGCAGGGCGCCACTCAAACATGGGAACTCTCACAGTGCTATTCCAATATGGCATTGGTGGCTTGTATGTCAAAGTGGAACCAGAAAACGATGATGATGCTGGAAATTCCACCAACCCCTGGAGCTCTCGTAATCAATACTGGTGATACTTTACATGTTTGCCTTTCGCATCTTGAAATGAGATTTTTTTAATATTATTATGTTAAAATTATGAAGCATTCGTACCGATTTTATTGATGACCACTCATTGATAGTAAACAAAAATTTTAAATTGTCACTTTTAGTGTAATTTTTTCTTTCAATCACAATTTTTTCTTTTACAATACTCGAATCAATACTTGCTTAAGATTATGTTTTGGAAGGAATGAAAATAAGAGGAAAGAAAACAAAGATAACCACGGTTTTTCTTTTGTTTGGTTGAAGAGCAAATGATAAGAAGACTTAGACTTCTAAAAACAAAAATTCAAACTTTGCTTTTCTTTCATTTTCTTTTCAATTTAAATTTCAATTTTTTTTTCTCTCACTTTCTTTTCTCTCTATCAAATATAGAATAAATGATTTAATCCTAGTTCTAATCATACTACAATGTTGGAATCTTGAAATAAGATTTAGGAGCATAGCTCAAAATTTAGAAATTATAATCACAATTAAGGTCATTTTATGATTGGCAGGTCTTTTGCAGCTTAATACAAGTCTCATCGCGTTCTTTGCAGCTTAATCTCCCTTATATACAGTAACATCATTTTATTTAATGAACATATACTATTGTACTACAATACCTATTTCTAACAGCCTAGTTCATGTTAATGTAAGGTACTGAGCAATGGGAAGTACAAGAGTGTTGAACACCCAGTAAGGACTAGTACTCAATCCAGGTTATGAGTTCCACTGTTTACTATGCCTACAGCTACAGAGAAGATTGGTCCATTGCCAGAGCTGGTGAAAAAAGATGGGCTGGCTCGTTATACGGAAGTTGTGTACAATGATTACTTGAACAATTTCTTTGGGAATGCTCTTGCACGAAAGAAGTCTCTTGATTTTGCAAGATTCAACTTTGCCTAATTAACTAGCTATAGTATGAAGAATAAGAACAATGAAATTTGCATTTTAGTTTTTCAAGCTACATGAATAAAACACAGTGTTGATTAAATAATAAATCCAAGACTATATTATATCATTCGTTCCCTTTCTGCAGATTCTTTGCATAGAAGGATTTGATCATCTTGAGATGAGGGATCAACAATCTTGCAGATTAAATACAACTATATAGTTACATAAATAAATAAAATATACTACAGCGTACCATATGGTTACCTTTTTAAAATGTTTATACTTATTCCAGCCGCCATTTTATTTTAATACATTTACTTCTTCAAATCCCTGAATTAGAAAATTGTATGGACATATAACACCGTATTTCATTATTAAGTGTAGAAGCTCCTACAGAACAATCTTTATTATATAAAAAGGGACTATGCATTTGGCAGATCATTGCAATTTGTCCTGTATTTACACAAGCAGAAGCCAGAAACAAACTTCACTTTGCCATGGCTCTAAGTTTCAACACTTCAAATTCCTTGTATGATTTTGTGGTCAGAGAGGGCAATGGTGTTAAAGGCGTGGCAGATTTAGGTTTATCAGAGTTGCCAGAGAGGTACATAAAACCCCCAGAGGAACGAATGGACAAGCAAGATTCAAGGACATGTGATGCTCCACCCATTGACCTGTCAAAGCTCAATGTACCAGAGCATGAGAAAGTGGTGGATGAGATTGTAAGAAGCAGCTGAGACTCTTGGCTTCTTTCAGGTGGTGAACCATGGTGTGCCTTTGGAGTTATTGGAATCACTTAAAGATGCAGCTCACACATTCTTCAACTTGCCACCAGAGAAGAAAGCTGTGTACCGCGCAGCAATTAGGCCAATCCTAGTCACAAAACTTGGGACTAGCTTTGTGCCTGAGAAAGTGGACCTGGGAATGGAAGGACTTTATCAGTAAGGTATGTAGAAGTGATGAAGATGCTCTTCAGAATTGGCCTAATCAGTGCAGGTGGGGACCTTCTTGACTCTCTAAATTATGACCCTCAATATATCAAATATTAGAAAATGCCAACACTCTTGACTAAATAATGTTAGAAATTACAAAATTTGGTAAGCCTCACTTCTTATTTATTGAGTTTCACTCATGATTTCGGTCTAAAGTATTTCTTTGTATATTTCAGGGAAGTAGCACTTGAGTATTCGAAACTATAATCCATGATGGTTAGAGGTATCGTCAAAATCTTGATTAGTAAGCTTGGGGTGTCAGCATATGGCTCAAGAATTGAGCAAATCCTGGGTGTGAAGATAGTTAACATGAACAATTACCCACCATGTCCAAATCCAGAGCTTACAGTTGGTGTAGGGCGTCACTCAGACTTGGGAACTATTACAGTGTTGCTGCAAGATGGAATTGGTGACTTATATGTTAAAATGGAAGAAGACAATTGTTGAAGATATACTTTTGTAACTGCATAATATTTTATTTTTTCAGTTTTTAAGATAGGATTTAGTAAATAAGTTGATTTCCTATATTTTAGGAGTAAGACAGTTTTAATGGATTAGCCTAGTCAATAAGTGGTTCCTATCTTTAAGGAGCAAGTTAGTTTTAATATTCTGTTTTGCTAATATCTTGTTATCTAATTAGTTTATCTTTTACTATTTATTGTATCGCTGCTGAGAACAATTTGAATTAGAATAGAATAATTCTATTTTCTCTGCATACGTATTGTCTCTCTTCTCTCCTCTGTTTTTTATAATTTCCTCCTCAAAACCAACAATTGGTATCAGAGCCTTATTCTTACGGGACCTCTACCATGGAAGGTGAAGCAAGTTTTTCCCACATAACTCTTCCAATCTTTGATGGAGAGAATTATGATCTTTGGGAAGTGAAAATGCAATCCTACATGGAGTCTTTGGATTTGTGGGATGCTGTGGAAGAGGATTATGAAATATATCCGCTGCCTGAAAATCCCACCATGGCCCAAATTAAAATCACAAGGAAAAAAAGATGAAGAAGGCAAAGGCGAGTTCATGTTTGTTCACTGGTGTTTCACAAATGATATTCATCAGAATTATGACTCTTAAATCACCCAAAGCAATTTGGGATTATCTGAAAGAGGAATACAGTGGAGATGATAGAATACGAAGCATGCAAGTGCTGAATTTAAGGAGAGAATTTGAGCTTCAAAGGATGGAAGAGTCAGAGACAATCAAAGAATACTCAAACAAATTGTTGGGTATTGCCAACAAGATAAAGTTGTTGGGAAGTGATTTTGCTGATTCGAGAATTGTAGAGAAAATTTTGGTAACGGTGCCGGAGATGTATGAAGCATCTATAGCTTCATTGGAGAACACAAAGGATCTGTCGAAAATTACATTGGCAGAAGTGCTACACGCCTTGCAAGCTCAAGAGCAGCAAAGGTTGATGAGGCAAGATCGTGTTGTCGAAGGTGCTTTGCCCGCCAAACATCATGAAGTTGATGAAAGCAAAAAGGATTTTTTCAAGAAGAATCAACCAGCAAGAAGTGAAAATAGTGCAAACAACCAAAACAAAGGTAAGGATAAAAAGAAAAATTATCCACCTTGTCATCATTGTGGCAAAAAAGGTCATGCACCTTTTAGATGTTGGAGGAGACCAGATGCAAAATGTAACAAGTGCAACCAGATAGGGCATGAAGCAGTGATTTGCCCCAACAAAAATCACCATGATGAGGGAGCTCAGATTGCTAATCAAGAAGAAGATGACCAACTGTTTGTGGCCACATGCTTCTTGAGTAGTGAATCAAGTGAAAGTTGGTTGATTGATAGTGGTTGTACGAACCACATGACAAATGATAAGAATCTATTCAAGGATTTGAAGCCAACTAATGTCTCAAAGGTCAGAATTGGGAATGGTGGCTATATTCCAATAAAAGGAAAAGGAACTGTTGCAATTTCAACGTGTTCAGGTATCAAATTAATATCAGATGTTCTTTATGTACCTAACATTGACCAAAACTTGTTAAGTGTAGGTCAGTTGATTAAAAAGGGATTTAAAGTGTCCTTTGAACATCAACATTGCTTTATCTATGACATTTTTGGTCGGGAAGTTCTAAGGGTTAGAATGAAAGGTAAAAACTTCTCATTTGATCCAGCAGAGGAGGAGCATACAACCTATTTCACTCAAGTCACACCCACGGAACTCTGGCACAAGAGACTTGATCATTGCTATCTTGAAAGAATGCTAAACATGGAAAAAAGGAAATATGCAAAAGAAAATTTGAAGAAGTTTCAAATGGAGGAATGCAAATCTGTTAGCACACAAATGAATCAAAAGGAGAAGTTCAGCAAGGAAGAAGGTGTTGATAACATTGATGAAGGACATTATGGGAGCTTGATTGGATGTCTAATGTATCTCACTACAACGAGACCAAACATTCTATTTTCTCAAAAGAACAAAACTGGAATTTTTGTTGACAATCAAGTAGCCATTGCTATTGCAAACAATCCCGTGTGTCATGGGAAGACTAAACATTTCTACATCAAGTTCTATTATTTGATAAAGATGCAACAAAGTGGAGAAGTGAACTTAATTTACTGCAAGTCTAAAGATCAACTGGCTGACATGTTTACAAAGTCACTACCTATCAACAAACTTGAACTCAAAGAATTGGAGTTTGCAGTTCCAAAAGAAAGGAGGAGTGTTGAAGATATACTTTTGTAACTGCATAATATTTTATTTTTTCAGTTTTTAAGATAGGATTTAGTAAATAAATTGATTTCCTATATTTTAGGAGTAAGGCAGTTTTAATGGATTAGCCTAATTAATAAGTGGTTCCTATCTTTAAGGAACAAGTTAATTTTAATATTCTGTTTTGCTAATATCTTGTTATCTAATTAGTTTATCTTTTACTATTTATTGTATCGCTGCTGAGAACAATTTGAATTAGAATAGAATAATTCTATTTTCTCTGCATGCGTATTGTCTCTCTTCTCTCCTCTGTTTTTTATAATTTCCTCCTCAAAACCAACAACAATGATGCTCGAAAAGGAGAGTGGTTGGAAATTCCACCAATCCCTAGAGCCCTGATCATCAATATTGGTGATATTTTAGAGGTTTGGTATCTTGAAATCTGAGATTCAAGTAAATAAATCAAGTTTAAGAATTAAAAATTACAATTGGAAGTTAAAACCCATTTTTTGATTGGCGGTTATGAACTCATTTCAAAAGCCTTCACTTAATATAATTCTCATTTGAAAGGTAATATCATTTTCTCAAGGTGTAAAACTAATGAAAATAGAAGTTGATTGAAACATACTGATACATTTTGGATTATCAAGTCATGACTTTTATTATAATCATTTAAAAGTTATATTTAATTAGGTGTTATTTAATCGGTTGATAACGTAGAATTATTAATACCATCTAGTGATATAATTTTTAACAACATATTTTTTTTGTTAATTTTATAATTTTTTATTTTTAATAAATTTTAACTAATAATAAAATGTGTGTTAAAAAGTGTAAGTATGTTTGAGAGAATGTTTTTAGTATTCTTCTGTTAACATTATTTCAAAATTAAACTCATGAACTGATATCAGTGTTCTGTACTAACTCTTTCTGGTAAACATATCTATATCACGTGTAAGATAAGCAATGGAAACTACAAGAGTGCTGAACACCGAACAAGAACAACTAGCACCAAAGCCAGGGTATCTGTTCCATTGTTTACTCTGCCTATAGCTAGAGAGGATTGGACCATTGCCAGAGGCAGTGAAGAATGATGGGTTTGCTCGATACAGGGAAGTTGTAATGCAGGATTACACTAAAAACTTCTTTGAGAATGCTCATCAACGTAAAAAGATTCTTGATTTTGTAACATTCCGTTTATTTTTTAAATAAAAAAAATTATTTAAAAATAAATAGAGTTTAAAAAAAATAATGATGTTTTTGTAATTGAACAAATGACGAGAAAATGATTTTATTAATTAAAATAATAAGTTTTGAAAAAAAAATATGTTTTAGAAAATAAAGAGATGTTTTAATGAGTTATTTATTTATTTAAAATGAGTTAAGTAGAGTTTCTTTTTCATTAAATAATAAAATAAAAAAGAGTAAATAATAGGCTTAAAGTATCCTAGTTATAAACAGAGATATACTAAAAACTACGATAAGATTTCTACGCTATTTCTTCATCCCAAATTTATTTTTTTCTTCTTCCTCTCTCAAAATTCTTTCTTTTATCTGCATACGCCTAAACTTGTCCCAGTAAAAGTAGGATCCTTGACTTGTTAACCATTGGATCATCCTGAAATTTAGACATCACCTTCGAAACTTATTTTCATACATTCCCACCGTTGGGATTTATAAAATAATCTCTGTATAAACAACAATTCCCCTCGCACAGAGATAGTAAAATTGAGTCTCTAATCTCTTCTTCTTTCTAACACTTGGAAACTCTAACAAAGCAACTAGAGGAAAAACTTGAAGAATCTTAGGGAATCGTTAAAGATGTTGTTATTGCTACCGGACTACACATGTGAGCCCGCTTAGAGGTAATGAATAGATTTATTACAATTGGGATTAAAATGATCATGTGTAGAGATCTTTAGATGATTAAATTGAAGTTTATTTTGAGATGTTTATTGTATTGTAATTCTGTCTTTACGATTATAATCATGAGATTGTTATGTTTGATAGGCCGATTGATGCCCTGATGTGAATTGGTTTATAAAATTGAGTGATCTTAGTGCTTTCGTGTTTTTAAACCTATGATTTTGATAATGTCAGACCTTAATTCTGTTCAGACAATTTTTTTTAAAAGACAAAAAAATATGAAAAAAATTAAGAAAATAAAAAATGAAAAAAGAAGAAGAATAACAGGAAAAAAAATGAAAACAGACAAAAGAAAGTAAAGAGAGAGAGGAAAGAAAGAATAGGAAAAAGAAAAAAAAAGGAAAGAAAGAAAATAAGGAAAAAAACGAAAAAAAGAAAGGAAGAACAAAAATAAAATAGGAAAGAATAATAATAAAAAGGGAAAAAATTATAAAGGACAAAAAGAAAAGAAACACTATAAAAAGAGGAGGTATGAGCATCACAAACAAACACAATTACACAAAAGAAAAAGAATTACATAAAAATACATACATAACACGTAGAAAATAAGAAGACGCACAAATCCTGAGGAGGTATAAGAAGCTCACTGCATCGCGTCATTTGACACTATAGTAAGGAAAAGGGGAGGGACCTTCAGCTATCCCTTTATTCCTTTTATCTCATCTTTTTCTTTCTTTCTCTTTTCTTTTTCTTTCCTTCACTCTTCCTTCCCTTTTCCTCTTTCGTTAGGTAGGTATACTGCTTGATTCATTTCAACTCGTTAGTGAACCCTTGACCATTAGTGAGACACTTAGAATTTTATTTTATTTTTGTAAATATTTGTTGTCCATCTTTTTTTATAATAAAAAACAAAAGAAATGAAATAATCAAACAAAATAAAAATGGCTATTAATACCACATTTTTCACATATACAGTTTTTTTTCATTTTGGGCTTGACCCATTTTTCAAAAATAATTGTACATAAAATAAATACCACTAGTCACACCTCCATTTGCATGCACACCCCCACTAAAACTACTATTTACACCACTTTTTTCATGTTTGACTCCATTATCCTTTTTTTATTTATCATTGTGTGGTTAGTTCGTAGTGTATTATAAATATTTCGTCACTTATTTATTTTTCCCATGTTTTAACCCCGCACCCTTAATTACTAAGTGCATTCCCCACTTCTGTTTTATCCATTTCTATTCACATTCGATTTATTTGTGCGTGTCTTGTCTATTGATTACTTAACGCTATGTCAATCCTTTTGAAATTCTATATTAGTATTCTTTAGTACATGCTGACATTCCGTGCACTCCATGCTGAACCTCTGACTTGCTTGGCAGTGTTTTAATAAACGCGTGGAAAATTTAGTCAATATCATGTTGGGTCTCCAACTCGCTTGACTTTGCAAAGTCTATCGCAAAGACAAAATCTTTTTTCACATTTTGTGCACTCTATGCTGGGTCTCCGACTTGCTTGGTAGTGTTTCATTAACGTGAGTAAAATTTCCTGAAAGCCATGTTGGGTCTCTAACTTGCTTGACTTTATAAAGTATACTTGAGGTTCTCCCTTTCCTACACAAACAAATAATCACTCAATTTTCCTTTTTCTCCATAAAAATTGCACATTACTCGAGATCGCTTCAAGGTCCAATGCCTTAAGCGATTCTCTCCGCTATTTTCTTAAAATTCAATGGTGTTTCAAGGTCTAATGCCTTAACAACTCTTTTTCATACAATTAAAACAAATCTTTAAAAAACAAATCAACCTAACACACAAGTTGTTTTCTATCCAAAGAACCACGTAAGTCTGATTTCCTCATTACACCTAAGAATACATAGGAGCGAGGACAAATCCCTTGTCGACCTAAAAAACTAAAAAAACATAATATTACCTTTTTTTTCCTAAAAAAGAAAAAATTGTTTTCTTTTTCTAAATAAACAAAAAAGTATAACAATCATAACTCATGTTCTCAAGGGAAAATAAATAATTAAAAAGTTACTTTATTTTTGGCACACTCAATTAAAGGTTGTCATCTTCATGACAAGCGCATGGGATGCTAACACCTTCCCTGTGTGTAAACGACTTTTGAATCCTTATTCTCAAACCATAGAGCATTCCTTATCCTTTTTGGTTTTCCTGATGCTTTCCTTAAATAAGTGTTGGTGGGTGGCGACTCCTCAGTTTTCCTTCTTGGAAGACCTTTTTTTATTGTTGTCACGTCGTGGCCCACGTTGCGACAAATATGATTATGTGAAATTGTTTGAGAAGTTTAATCGTATGAACATAACATATTAATATTATTACCGTGTGACATGTATATGATGCATTAGGCAGGATAATGTGTTATCTTGGGATTATGGAAGTGAGATGAACTGTGTGTAAGTGACAAGTTGAGTATGTGTTAAATTGTGAGATCACACGTGTATTGAGATGTTGTGTACATTGAGTTAATGTCTGGCGAGTTTTATGATAGGCTCCACTAAGGGAACCTGACGAGTCTAATCACTTTGATGCGTAACGAGTTAAAATAATTTTTAAAATAATTGAGTAGTTGTGTGTATTGAATAGTTCATAGGTAATGTTTGTGTTTGTGTCATGTATATATTAATATTGTGTGATGTGTATATGATTCATGATGTGTGATAACATGTTGCTTTGGGATTATAACATTGTGATCGAGATTGGGTATATGTGATAAATTGAGATACATGTGTATTGAGATATTATATGCATTGAGTTATGAGTTATGAATTGTACAATCGCACAAATTTAAAATCCTTTAAGGGTGGCAAGTATGGTGATGAGATTCACAGTGGAAACCCAACGAGTTTAATTACTTTGAGGCACGATGAGTTAAAATTATTTTGAAAACAATTGAGGAGTTGTGTGTTTTGTGTAGTTCATAAATAGAGTTCACGTGTTAAAATATTTTATGGGTTGGATCTGAATCAGGAGAGAGAGACCTTAATGGAATCTTTGGAGTCTAGGCCTTGGGGGTAAATATATCCGGTTTAAGTGCTCCTTTAAGCTTGTGTCGATCCCACATGGTTAGAGCAGTATCGCAAAACAATGTGACCCTGAATGGTCTCCCTATGATTTCACCTAATGAGAGTGACCTGACTTCCAGTGTGTGGTTTGTCTTATTATGTACTCCTAGGAGCCCGATGAGGTTTTTCACTGACATGGTACCACAATGCATATAAGATTAAGTCTTAGTGTTTCTATTGCATAACGCATGTAATGATCATTGTGACTTGTTACATGATGGTGTGTAATGAATTGTGTGAGTGCAGGATATTGTGTTGTACTTTCATTTATCTTTACGTGTTTAGGAATGTGATAACTCACTTCCTGTTTGTTGTTTGTGTTTGAATTTTGTGATGATCTTGAACCTTGTATTCGTGGGAGTAGATGATTAAGTGGGTGACTTTAAAGAACCTCGTCCTCGAGGACGCTGGGACACAACGTTTTGGTAGGATGTGACATTGAGACATGAGTTTCTATATTATTTGCATAATATTTTGAACATGCTACTTTATGTTGTTCCGCTCCTTAACTTGCTTTCCTTTTGTAAAAAAAACTTGGACAGTCTTGTTTTGGGCCAGGGATATTTTCATACCCTTATTTGATAAGTTTTTAATTTAATGATTAACGTGGATGTGAACCTTTTACCCATATGAACTCTTTTATGCTTAGAAAATAAAATTATTTTATGTAATTCCATATTTTTGTGTATTTTATTATATAAATATATATATCAGGGTAGAGGATATCATAGATTTTGCAAGGATCCACTCTGTCTAGTTAGTATAAAGAATAAGAACTAGGAAATTTGTGTTTTCTTTTCATTTCATGTTACATGAATCTTAAGCATCTGATAATAATGAGTTCAAGGATATATATCAACATTTGTCATATCTCTCTTTCTGCAAAAACACATGCAGATCAAAACACTAATATATTTAAAATCACATTCGTTGAAATTGAAAACAAACTCCAAAGTCCAAATCTGATCCTTAGGTAACCACAAAATTATCGTGATTAGTAGTTTAGTTTCTTTTAAACAAGCTAATTCAAGCTACTTGAGTACTTGTTATTAATCAAGCTAAATCCTATGTTTAAATATTATTTTTCCAAACAAATGAATCAAATTTTAATTTTATTTTCATTTGAAAGCAAAACCTAAAAGGGCCTCTGAATGAGATCCACATAAGCTAGAGATATAGTTTACTGCACCTTGGTAAGCCCAAGCCCAAAGGTAACATATGGGACTAACTTTGTGCCAGAGCAAGAGGAGGCCTTGTAATGGAAAGACTATATGTTAGTATGGTATGTAGTGGCGATGAAGAAGCTCTTCAATATTGGGCTAATCAATTGAAGCAAGACCTCGCTTCTACTATACTCTTTCCCTATATTACCACCTCGATCAATGTATCTAACATTTGATTGATTTACAAGCTTAATAGACTTGTACTATATTGTCAGTCTAAATGTTGTTACACTATTAACTAATAAAATTGATGAGTTTTAAAAAGGTAACTATAAAAGTCATCAAACTTGTCATATGCATGTATTAGTTATTCATAATTTATTGTCTGACTCTATTATGTTACCACATATTAACTTATGCATAAGTTTTTTTTTTCTTTCATTTTTCCTTCTTATTTTTGTCTTCTAGATATACTTCTAAAAAAGTTTATTCAAATAGAGTCCTGGTAGGGTTTCTAGTTTATTCAAATAGATCTCCTCTATCCAGATTTTAACCATGTACAACTTAAATCGATATCTTGCTCTTAAGGAATTTGAGTCCAGTTCACTTAAACCAAATTAATATTGGTCTACAATACCATATATTGGTATAAAATATTTAATTTCTTTCTATATTTTTAGGGAAGCGACACTTGAGGATCTGAAGTTATCATGCAAAATGTTTAGAGACATTGAGAAAATGTTGATAAGGCTCGAGGTCTCACTAGAATCTTGATGATGCATAAATTAATTGCCTTAGGGATGTGAAGGTAGTTAACATGGACTACTACCCACCATGTCCAAATAAAGAGCTCACAGTAGGTGTCGGGTGCTACGCAGACTTGAATTACATGATCAAAGATTACATGAAAAACTACTCAGCTAATGCTCTTGATCGAAAGAAGTCACTTGATTTTGCAAGGATCAACTCTGCCTAAGTAGTATAAAGAACAATAACTAAGAAATTTTTGTTTCCTTTGTTAATGCTACTAAAATTTTATAATGTCTTATGTCTGATACCTATGCTATATTCTGATAGTAATTTTTATGCTTGATGCAATAGCCAAACTCTTTAAAACTAAAGTACAAGTATTGCACTTAGCGTTTAAGATGGGTAGATGTGCATTTAAGTAGATTGGTTGAAGTAATTGTTGTCTTGACTTTTTTTGTATGCATACTTGGACAAGCACTACGTGTTGTGTGAATGAAAGCTCTATACCTTTTTGAATTGTGAGATCATTGAATGTTAGTTGAACTTGACTCGACGGTCCTTTGTTTTTTAGAGCATTTTTCTTTAATTTCTGAATTTGTGAGCTTCTTGTGTCAACAATTGGTATTAGAGCATTTATGATCTTGAGGGACCAGTGAGAGAACCCAAGTGAAGAGAGAAAATAGAAACCAGAAATAGAGTAAGAGAGAAAACCCAACCTGTTTGAGATTACCCAACCTCATAGATGGCTTCTAACAATGTTCCACTAGCAACACCTCTTATATTTACAGGGAAAAAACTACAAAATCTAGGCTATGAAGAAGAGAGGTCAGTTGAAAGCATATTATCTCTAGGAAGCAATGGAGATAGCTGAACCACTAGCTTTAGAAGAAAATCTCACTGTTGATCGGCAGATCTCACAATGAGCAAGTAGCTAAAAGAGCAAAGGCTCTTACCATCTTGCACCCAATTGTGGATGATGATGCTTTTATGAGAATTTCAAACTTGGATACAACAAAGGAGATTAAGGAGAAGCTTCAAGATGAGTTCTTTGGAAATGAGAAAGCCAAGAAAATGCAAGTTCTCAACCTTAAGAGGAGTTTGACGATGAATGAGGCTGAAAACATAAAAGATTTCATGACCAGATTGGTGAAGGTTATGAATCAAATCAAATTACTTAGGGGAAAATTTCTAGAGAGTAGGATAGTTGAGAAAGTCTTGGTTGTCTTACCAGAAAGGTTTGAACCCAAGATTTCTTCAATTGAAGAGTCAAAGGATCTCTCCATAATAAGCTTGACAAAGCAAGTAAATGTTCTTCAAGCTCAAGAACAAAGGAGGCTTCTCAAACATGAGGAGACAACAAATTTTGCTCTCAAGAAATATGTTGGAGAAAACTCTAGAAATGATTCAAAGAGGAGAGAAAAATTTTCAAGTGGGATTTGCAAGAGAACCAACCACAAGGAGAGTGACTGCTGGTGTAAAGGGAAGACACCATCATCAATCCAATGTAGATATTGCAAACAGAATGGCCACGTAGAAAGGTTTTGCAGGCTGAAACAACAACAACAAAATAAGAAAAAAAAAATAGAGCACTCAAAAGGCAAATCTCACCAAAGCTGAAAATGGTGAAGATCTTTTGTTCATGGCCAACACTACAAAGAATTTGGAGGAGGAGATCACTTGGTATATTGACAGTGGCTGCACTCAACACATGACAAGCAAATCAGATTTTTTCTTATAACTAAACCCAGCTGGAGGATCGGTGAAGATTGGAAGCAAAGACAAACTTGTTATCATGAGTAAAGGAGTTGTGGGGATCCAAGCTATGACAGGTATAAAACATATTTCTAATGTTCTTTTTGTGCATGAAATTGATCAAAACCTATTGAGTATAGGTCAAATGATACAAAGTGGTTATTGCTTGTTGTTTAAAGAAAAAAGTTGTGTAATTACTAATGTTGGTGGTCATGAATTGTTTGAAGTAGAGATGAGAAAAAGAAGTTTTCCTGCTGAATAATTTGATTTCTGAACATAAGTACAATTTTAGTAAGATTGAACTTGATTCTAAGTTATGGCATAAGAGGTACTACTAGAAAATAGACCATTGATATTGATTTTTATGAACATTCAATATTGATTTTGAATCGATGTTGAAATGATCGTCGTTAAAAGTAAGTCACTTTTAAAATTAGTTATAAAAACCAATGTTGAAATCCACTATAGAACATTGGTTCTCTCCAAAATCGATGTAATATAGTAACAAACTGACAAAATATAAAAAAAATACAAAAACAACATCGGTTATGGTAAAACCGATGTTATAATGCATCGTACAACATCTGTTATATCAACACCGATGTGGTCAAAACTGATGTGGTATAACACAATACAACATCGGTTTTGACATAATCAATGTTGTTTTTGCAAATTTTTTTATATTTTGTCTATTTATTGAATGAACCAAAACGTGTAAATTAAAAACAAAACTAATCCAGACAGTATATATTATATTCAAATTATTATTGAATAAATACTATTAAATAAAGAAACATTGAAAGTACATGAAACAATAATCGCAATTGCAGCAAAAATCTGTAGATGTGAATAGCTTTTATTTTATTCAATCTGCCACAAATTAAAAAATTTAATGTGGACAAACCCTAAGATAAATGGAAAGTGATATTATTCATTTTTGCATACAGAGAGGGCTAGGAGTTGCCTCAACACTTTTGGGGTTTTACTTCCAAATGGTCAAATTACAACTCAGCTATATATAAGGTGCATTTACTCGTTGTCATTGTTATAGTTAGTAATTAATTATGACATCAAGAGAACTATGTTACTCTCTCACTACTCGGCAAACCCCGACTCAAAGCAATTGACTCAATTGTTCAAAGAGCACTTTTTGGATTATGTTACGTGGTAATCGTGCAATTTATGGTCACGATGATTGATGTATGTAAAAAATTTTCAATTTTCCAATTATGTAGTTTGTTTGTTTTGGTGATGGAATGGGACTTGATTTGAGGCAAATGTGATTTGAAAAATTATGGAAAAAACTACAGTGTTTTCTTGATCCTTTGTGAAGTTCTCTATAAACTTTTATCCCCGAACAATGAGCTTTTTACTTTTGTGATTTTTCACATCCAAATTGTTCTTTTTATTGGTCTTAATTGTTTTCAAGCTAATCTATATACGGTTTTGTTGGCTATGTGCAGCTTTTGTTCTTAGTAAACTTATACTATTTTCCTTTACTACTACCTACTTACATTTATATCTATATCTATATAAACTTATTATCATATTACTTAAGGTGAGCTTGTTTAAATTTAAAATAAGTAATTTTAAAATAAATATTTTTTATATAAGTATTTTTTTAAGAAGCAAATAGGATTTACTTATTAAAATAAGCAAAAAAATATTTTTTAAGTGGAAACAGTTTAGAAAAATATACTAAAAAATAGAAAGTTGTTTATTTCAACAAATAAGTGTAAAGAAATGGGCCCTTAGTATACAATACTCCTAATTTAAAAAAAAAATCATATTTGATGTTTTAACTAGTGTTAAACAATTTTTCTAGTGAAGGCTTATGATTTTGTTTTATTGTTGAGAAAATAATTGTGAAATGAAAAGGGAAAGGTTTACAATTGAGGGACAAGTGTTTTCCATGAAAATTTATTTCATTCATCTCATCTCTAATACAAAGAGAAAGATATTGAAATAAATCATGCACCACGACATCTTATGACTTAGTGTCCACCTCTAGGCTTAGTGCCACTCCTAGGACATAGTGTCCATTCCTTGGCTTTGTGTCACTTCCCAGGTTTAGTGCCACCCTAGACTTGATGATATCCTAGGCTTAGTGCTTCCTTGAGTCTCTTGGTTATTCCATGGCTTAATGTTAAAGGCATCATATAAATACTATTTAGGTACCCTCCTCCCCCCTCCCCCACCCCCACCTTAAATGATATCATTAATGGAAGAGTAGTAATGAGTATGACAAACATAGGAATCATGTATTGCATTATTAACTTTGTGGGTATGTGATTGTTTGATATATTTGGGCTATAATGATTTTAGTTTTGTGTAATGACTAGTGTATATATGTATGACTACCTGTGTTTGAGGGGTACATACTACCCTGCTTTATACTAATTGTTAATATACTTCCATGAGATATTCTTGAATACTTTTTTCAGCCATACAATAATCAGGATATACCATTCGATATGCATGTGTTAAAGAACGCATATGTTATACGTGTGTTTACTCTCTTGCCTCTATCGTACTTTACCACAAAACCTCCATTCTCCTTGTTTGTGTTTTATT
Organism: Glycine max; assembly: GCF_000004515.6. Lineage (NCBI taxonomy): Eukaryota > Viridiplantae > Streptophyta > Magnoliopsida > Fabales > Fabaceae > Glycine > Glycine max. The sequence continues at coordinate 50,779,222 of NC_038251.2, read as the reverse complement.
GTTTGGTTTTAAGAAGTGAACAGGCAAAAAGAATCACAAGAAAGTCATATCGATAGTGCAGATGGATGCTAGACATAGTCACTAAAGGTTGGGCGGTCTATATGTTTTGCTTTGTGTTTATGTTTTTTTGTGTATAGTATCTATAGGAACCGGGATGGCCAAGACTTATCCCCTTAAATACCTTGATGTATATTTGTCTAGTTATATTGTGTACCCCAACCTTTCCTTTTGAACAACTTATATCTCCTAAACTTTTGTTCTTCTTTTGGCATGTACTCTGATTTTTTAAGAAATTTTTTGCATGAGGATAGGTTTCAAAAGAAGAACAAAAGTGTTTATTTTTTTAGGTTATTAATCTTTGTTTCTATCATGATTGATATTTTGTTATAATAATTATTTTATCTCTACAATTATAAACTAATGTTATCAAAGTAGAAGATTGTTGGATTTTTTTTATTAACATTATTTAATCATTGGATTAATTTTAGATTATTAAATAATATTTCTATTATATATTGAAATAAATATTATGTTACCTTATAATTAATGATGAGTATTTGTTATATGGACTTATGATGTAAATGGGCCTATGATAAATTGAACTATTTCTTGGTACCTAAATGAATAGTTGACCCTAATGGAAAATATAAAATTGTTGGCTAGGGTGGGGACCATGGGAAAGTTTGTACAATGTTAGATATATCACTTTTTAAAATGAATGGTATGACTATTCACTATTAAAAAAATTATATTTTACGACGCACATTCTAAAACGGTTATATGGAATCGTCTTAGAATGTCACGCAATGACAATTATATAAATACTTTATTATTCAACGAAGACGGTTTTATAAAAACCGTCTTAGAAGACTGACATTCTAAGATAATTTTTTTAAAACTATCTTAGAAGTGAATGGCTGCGATTTCGAGCTGTAAAACCCTTTTTCCTTCGAATTTTGCTAGACCCGTACTTGCCCACACTCACACACTCACAAACCCTAACCACGACGCCACCACATTCTCTCGCTTTCCCTTCCCTTCAGCCATGCCCGAATCATGGGACCACCACATAACCGTCGTCGACCTCGTCGCCTCCTTAGCCATCACCACTCAACATTGTGAACCTCGGTGCTATGTTGGGTAGACCCAAAAAACCCCACATTCATGAAATCCTTAATGTACATACCCACATCGAGATCCATCTTCAAAATCAGATCTTTTGGCCGAACATTTAAGTACGAGACAAACGTGCAACCCTTTGGAGGTTGAGGAAGCTATCGGGGTTGTTGACAGTGGAGAAGTCCAGCGACATGATGAATGTGAGGCCACCGCAAACGGAGGAGGGGTTGAGGTTGGTGATGGAGGGTATACACATTGGGGTCATCTCCAGCCATAATGACGAGAATCTTCTCCTTGTACACCTTAATTGATTCCTTGTTTGCGAAGTCACCCTGTTTCTCACCACTAACAACATTTTCCAAGTCCCTTTCAGTGTTTTCTTCGTTCAGTAACTGACCAGAAAGTTTCCAGTAGGAGCAGGCTAAGATCAAAAGCGCAAAGGCTATAAGATCGAGCATTGTAGCCAGTCTTCCAAACAGGTACAGAACCAGAGTGCCATGTCGAGGAGTGTCGAGAAGGACTTGTTGTTAATGATGACGTGGTGGTTGTGGGTGCTATTGTAGTTGAGGTTGTTGTGGGGATGGTTCTCATTTTGTTTTAGGTTAGAAAGTTGAACAATGTGTTTGTGTGAGTTATTTGCCTTCTATTTTATGTCACAGACTTGGCCCTATTTTGTTGTTGCAGCATATAACTTGCAGGGTAAGGTGGTTTGTGGTAGGGTACCCCTTAACTCTTTATAGTATTGACCAATTTCTATCTAATACATCATGTTATTAACTCTCTTTTTATTCATTTTTTTTAAAACTCTTCTTACAAATTGAAATCATAAATAAACATAATAATAATTTGGTATTATGTAAACCCATTAGATACATTTGACACAGTCTCTTCCTTTTTATCGGGGATGTGGCAGACGGTGCTATCATTGTTAGAGAAGCTTGAGGTGTTATATTTGATCCGTAAGTGACTTTAATTAGATGTTGTTGTTCTCAACAAGATAATATGTTATGTTGTTCTAGAGTGTTTGAATTGTTAGGTAGTAAGTATGCTATTTTTTTTACTTGCATGGATCTTCGTCTTGTGGGCATTTATGTAGATATCGTTGGATGGACAACTACTCAAACCCATGGTATCTCCTTATAGTTTTAAAGCTCTGAATATTACTTATTATTTTGCATTTGCTAACTTGTTTTACATTGATGAAGTACAATGGTTTGTATGCCAATTTAACAGGAAGCATCTAGTTTGATAATGCAAACTTCATGTCATTGAGCATTTTGGAGGCATGCCACATAACTTATTTATAATCATTTAGTTAAAGTTAGAGTTTCACTTTAATAATATACATAATACTGAAAAGTCTGTATAAGATATTGGAGTGAAACTTTAATTTTTAATTTTTATTAGAGAATGGTATGAAAAGCATGTAAAGAATTGCGTCTAAATTTTTTAGCAAGTCTCATTAATAGCCTCAATGTCTCTTTATCTCTTACATGAGATAGTGCAGCTGGCTAGAGAGGATCCAAATCAATGATTAATGGGTAGATACATATTAATTATGTTTGACTCTTTTTGCTAATCCAGTGGGGACATGGACTCAATGGTGTCTGTCACAACAACAAGATATGCCCTTGCACAGCTTAAGTTGTCAACTAAAATACCATGGTATCTTTGGTATGTCAAAAATCAGGTGAGTGCATTTGAAAATTGTTCTTCCTCTCCCATATATATGCACTAACATTAGTAAATTACTAATTAGTTGCTATTGTTGTGTGTCTTATATATTATAGTTTTATTGCTATTATCTATCTAGCTAGCTAGGATTTATAATAGAGCTACTCCGAGGGACACTTTGGCACATGATAAATAAGATTATATATATATATATATATATATATATATATATATATATATATATATATATATATAAGCATCAAATTAGAAATTTTATTAGAATGAATAATGGATTGGACTATTGTATTCCTTACTCAATAATTAATGTCCTTCATTCCTAGAGTGATTAAACATTTCTGGTCTACAAATCAATCTTCACCTAATGCCAAATGTTGAACTTGCTTAAAATGTAAAGGTCCTATTGTCTTAAACTCCTAGTACCTTCACTTTTGTTATACCTACAGCTGCTGCCCATACTTAACTTCATTCACCCTTGTGGAGTAGACCTACATTTTGGCCCAACATAAAAAAGATAAGCATGGTTGTCACTTTATTGACTAACCCTCTGCCCTTACTTTGCTAATTATCAATTATCAAGTAAATTTTCATTTTGTTTCATTGATATTATTTATTTACGTGTTTAGGGATTAAATTCTACCGTACAAAAGATAAGCATAAAAATAAATAAAAAAGGCAATTTAGTTATTTGAAAACAACAATTGTGCAGATGATTTTGAAGATTGATGATATTGTAACTGTGAGGTAGAGTTATTTTTGGCTTCTTTTCTTTTCAGTTTAAGTTGACTAACTGTGCGGATAATGGCCCATTTGGACATGTGACCATTTTTATTCCTTTTGAAAGTCTTTTTCTTAAATTTTTTTTATCTAGGTTATTTTTGTTTATTTTTGTTAATTGTCACTTGTCATTGTTTTTATGTAACAATGATTTTTTATTTAGTCACCATTTAATAGAATAATTTGAATAAAAATAATCCTTACTTAATAATAAATTCATTATTTAAAATGCTCAAACTAGAGAAAAAGAAGTACTAGACTGATTTTTGTTAAAAACGTCTTCTTTAACAAACAGTCGGGTATAGCTAAGGACAGAGCCATTGCTTCGGTGTAAAAAGGAAATCCTTAGAGGAAAAAGTTGTCCTTCTTCCACCTAATTGATCAAGGGAGAGTAAAACAAGTTTTTAAGTGAGTGTAAAATGAATTACAATAAAAAATAAGATTAAAAATTATACATATGACTCTCCAAAAGTTTGACCCTCCCCGGCCCTTGTGTGAAAATTTTTTCTGATTAATTAATTGATTGATTCCTTGTTTGTACAATTCCGTGAAGGTGCAATGTTTTTCATGGTGGGACCATGGTTGAATAATGGACATGTACATCAAACAACCAAATGCATATTGGTTCATGATGGGCAAATGAACTTTGTATTGGGTTTATGCTTAACAATTTGTGTTTTCATGTGATAGATGAAGTTACTGAATCACCAGGAAAATATCGTAGTAGGATGGAGAAAGAGGCAATTGAGGGCAAGGGGATGAATGAAGTTCAAGAGCTAAAGGATAACCTTCTACGTAGATATAGCGGTTATATTATTAATCTGAAGCATGAAATTTCCAAAAAGAAGAAGAAAGAAAAACTGCCAAAAGAAGCAAAGCAAATCTTACTTGCATGGTGGAATATTAACTGTAAATGGCCATACCCAACGGTAAACATCTTTTCTTCCAAGAATCGTGTTACAAAAATTGGTGTGGAATTATGTTTAGTACATTACTAGTCTTGCTTACTCTTTAACACATTCATTATAATTACATAGAGCTTCTCAAATTAGTTTGTAGCATCTATAATATTTTTAGATTATTTCAAAATGCTTTTTGATGAAACTTATAAAAAAAAATCTTTTTTCTTACTCTAAATAAGTCTCATGATTAAATTTATAGTAAAAACACTTATTAATAAATAATATTTATGAGTCTTTTGTATTATTGTTCATTAAAATACACTATTAAGATTCGTACTAATTTAGCATTTGTGTAAAACCAAGTCTAGCTTGGGTATGTTTTGATCTTTAACTATGTTCTCATTGACCTATGCAAGACACGGATAAGGTTGCCTTAGCTAAATGAACAGGTTTAGACCAAAAGCAAGTAAATAATTGGTTTATAATGTAGGAACGCTTTAATAATTTTTTTAAAAAAAATACATTTTAAGACAATTTTTCCAAAAATTGTCTTGAAAAATCTTTTTTTTTTCAGAAAACTGTCTTAGAATAATAATTTTTTTAATATAGGTTTTTAAGAGACGTCGTAGAAAGTTTTGACTTTCCACAACAAACTGTCTTTGTAACTGTCGTAGAATTCGTAGAATTTTTTTTTTGCAGTAGTGATTTCATGGAACCCAGCTAAAAAAGTTTAATAAGATGCATTTTAAAATAGGAAATTCCACATTGAAAGTAAAGTATCTAATCCATCTAATATAACAAATTCAATCTCAGATGAGTTGATAATCTTCGCTAGAGAAACCATCTATTTCCTCTCGTACTCCTCTCTTCTCTTCCCCCCCCACCCCATATAGACCCCCTTGTTGTGCAGTATGTGATTACCTCTAAGTTAGTGTCTGTCTAGAACTTGTGATAAAATGCATGTATGTATTAATTGTCTGCTTGCATGTGAAAATTTGGGGATTGTTAGGATTTCTTCTTCTTGACCTTTAGAGTTTGTGTTTCATATCATTTCACCGGTCTATGATGAGAAGTGATATAAACCCTCATGTCCTCATCAAGAAGGCATGTCCTCAAGAAATAAGAGCCGCTATTGCTGAATCATGGGATCCTTCACTCCCACCTTTTCTCTTCATCAAAAAAGAAAGAAGAATATTTGCACAATAAAGTGATTTTTTCAGTGTTGAAACAATAAATAAGAAGAATGAAACAAGAGAGACCTAACATTTGAGCATTAACCCCATTACATACCATGGATATCCCCTATTTTTGCTTGTTGATTTTATGGTGTGACTTGGTTGATGTACAAGCCTATGGTAACACATTTGCTTATCTATTTAAGTGTTTATTCCTATAAACACTGAGAAGGGTGAGTTTGCGAGTGACCACATTCTCATTGGAAAGTTAATTTCTGAACACCCATGTATTTGTTTTATTTTTAGATCTTCAGTTTTATTTTAGAATTTACTTTTCTCTGACTGGGGAGAACCTTTAAGAGAGCTGCAGATTGGGGAAGAATGTAAAGATTACAATGGGGATAAATTCTTGTAAAGGTTTCTCTCCCTTTTTGCTCTTTATACTTTCTTGTGTGATTTTGTGCTTCCCAATGTCTATGAATAGATAAATCCCTAAGCTATAGGGTTATGATGTAGGATGTCCCTGTGAACCCCAATGTTTTATTTTAATTTAATTCTTATCTTTATTCAGTGAACTGAATTATTATTATTATCATTATTATTTCTTGTCCATAATAGATCATTCTGAACTTGTTTGAATCAAAATTTGTCAATGACCAGCATTATGGTTAAATGATAGATCTTGAAATAATTGGTTTACAAGAACATTGCATGATCACCACTTTGTGTACTCTTCTTCACTATCGTAACCCTTCTTCATTGCAAACATCTTTGCCACAGAAGCAAGGGTCACACAAAGAATGCAAAGCAAACAATCTGCACGGTCATATATTTGATCCTTCACCACGTTGGTCGTCGACGAGGAGATTCTTCACATCAAGTCATGGTGAAAAACGTACGTTGCGCATGTGGCAATACCCAAAGTCACGCAATTTCTCTATATCAACAACAAAATCTTGGACAAGCTATTGACCTGGGTGACCACCTATGCGCCTTATGATCTTAAAACAGATAACATACGGTCCACAGTGTCGTCGGTGTGTTCTCCGTCATTGCACTTGACACCTTCAGAACATTGCTCAGCACTAGCCGCATATATATATCTCCTCCCTTTCCCTTTACGAGGTTGCCTTCAGAAGAATGCACAAAGGGATTGGATACTTTACTTTTCATGTGGAATATATTACTTGCCATGATGGATTTGTGCCACTCTATTTAAAAAGTAATTTATCTAACCATTGGACAAACTTTCCCATGGTGAGGGACTTCTTTTGGTCTCCAACCCTAGCCACCATCTTCATTATGTACGAAATCCTTGTAGTCAAGTAGACAAAGGACCCTGAATTTCGTTATACGTAGTTTTAATTGAGATAATAAGTATGCATTCGATCTTTTCTTGAAATACACTCTTTCTAATATTTCATAATTATTATTGTATTATGAAATGACATAATTATACAACATTGTGTTTTGTAAAATTTATCATCCTTAAAATAAGGTTAATTAAGAAAAAGAAAAATGATTAACAATACAAAAAACTCTAATCTAAAAGGGTTTATTTGTCCAATGACAAGTGATCTTATCATTTATCATTTTGATATCAAGTTTATTGGTATGATTTGCTCGTAGATGATTGGTGGAGATCTCTCAATGTTTTGATTTATCTCCTCAAATTCTAAAAAGTTGTATTAGAACTGAATGGTTCAACTAGGTGACCGGCTAAGACAAGTATATAATAAAATTAATGGAGGATCCAAACATCTAAATTACCTGTATCGAAAGTCTTCCTAGCAGTTAATTCATATATGGAGATTGAAAGTGTTTTGGTAATGTTATGGTCAGGAAGCATGTCCACGAGTTGATGTAAGTTAATAGTGCTGCAAGTATCTAATGCATGTTGACGACAATCATAATGAATAATTTATTTGTTATTAGCAAATGTTAGTTGTTAATTATTAGCGGAGGGAATCAAATTCTCATGAGTTTTCCCTTCCTCTCTTCTCCTTTTATCACCAAACCAACCTTAGAACATATTGAGAACCATGAGGGGAAACATATATACTATGTGGAAAAACTCATTTAAAGAAAAAAAATATTAAAGTAAAAATGTAAATGCGAAGTCCCACGATACATTGGGTAAGAATAGATAAATTGAGCACCATGTAAGTGAAGCACCCAAAAACCTAATTCCTTAATATTTTGAGTTAAGTACAATATCAAATTCATTTGTGTAATTTACTAGTGGTTCAGTGGTAATTTTTTCCCTATATTTTATCCCACTACTAAAATAAATGTTTTTTACGATGTACTTTCAAAGTCGGTCGCAACACAACCGTCTTTGTATTAGGAGCGGTGACATTTTGGTAAATATTTTACATATTTAAGGACGTTTTCGTTTGACAACGTCTTTGAAAGGGAGACAGGGGCATTTTTGTAATTATAAAAAAATTTACGGTGTATCTAAACCGTCGTTGAAATCCCTAAATACAAAGACGGGTTTGAAATTTACACCGTCGTGAACCATATATTATAAAAGTTGTCCCGCGCGTTCTTCTTGTTCTTCGTGAGTACGTCTGAACGAAACGAGTGAGTTTTTCAACTTTTTTGAGAACCCAAAGGTCATTGCGGTGACACTGTTTACGGAGGTAACATCGGCCTCGTTGCATGAAGAGTTGGGTGTGGTGGTTTGAGATATTGTATTTTCGTTGCACTAATATTGCCCAATTTTGACTTTTCAGGAACTTCTATGTTCAGAAACTTCCTCCCTCGGTGGTTCATAGGCTGGGTTGGGACCCCTAGCTAATTGTATTTTGCGACAAGAAGAAGAAGATTTATCGCTTTCCAGGTTTGTGTTCTTTGATGCCTACAGTTTTTTGTTTAACAAGATATAGAGTTTGTTGCTTGAATTCCGGTTGATATTTTGATTCTGTTGATTTGTCTTTTTATTTTCATTTATGTTTGGAAGTACATATTACCTTTTAAGTGGTGATTTTTAACTCCAATGAATTTGAAATTCCATGGTTCACAAAAGTGAGTTTGACAGGACTTGAAATTCCATGGTTCACAACCTAAAATAAACCCTATTTCTCATCTGCTTCCGTATTCTGCCAACAATCTCTTGGTGGCGTGAACTTGGTTCTTTGCATCAGGGGATGATAAAACAATGTTGGGATCTTTGTGACCCCTCCATCAACAAGGCCTTTAACATCAGCTTTTGAGTCATCAAATGCTTTGAGCTCACGCAGCCTATCAGGGTTGAGCTCTAAAGTGCCTGCAATTTCGTATGTAATAGACACCTCCATGTTTGTTCGAGTGGAATTTAGGGTATAAACTCTAAAACCTTATCTTCGTGGTTCTAGTGGAATTTAGGATCTAAACTCTAAAACCTTATCGTGGAAAGTTTTAGTGTTTTTTCTATACAGTGTGGGCTAATCATAGATAATGTTTAGGTGCTATTTCAAGAGAGACACACTCATACATTTAATTGATATTGTATGTGCATATGCATAATATTTAGAGTTTAGAGTAGGGAATAACTTAAATTTCAAAACATTTAATTGCTTTATGGAAGGGGGGATGTGAATAATAATTAAGAAAGAAAACATGTAGGCTAATTGGAAGGACAATGGTTCTAGGTGAATATTCATGGGTTGGGGGTTTAACTAGTTGTATAATATTCATTGCCTTCTACATATCCCATCTAAGGATTGGTCATGAGTTGCCCCAGTAAAGAAAGTAGTGCATAGAGGAATCAGAAGAAGAGGATAGTCATTTATAGTGATCATGACAGAATATAAGTGAAAGAATATAAAACATGGCTATATATGAATTATCAAATTTTAATTTTCTTAAAAGAAAAATATCAAATGAAAACATGTGTGGATATAAAATATATTTTTATAAATTTAAATAATATAAGAGATGTGTGAAGATAAAAATATTTTAATATATATTAACATTAATAATTATTATATATAATATTTATTGACATATACTAACACACTTTATTAAAATTTAGATAAAACTATCATTAATATATTAAAAACCTCACTGCAGGGCTGCATTCTTGCAGTGTGTTGCAAGCGCTCAAGACTATGGAGTTAATTAGAAATTAGAACAATTTTGTCTGGGTTTTCGAGAATTGGAGCTGCCCAACAATAATTATGATGTTCATGAGCGGAATAGTAAATTCCAAAAAACTTAGACTATTATTTATAATAACCATTCATTGGAAGTGTAATGGTGTAAGTACATTACTAGTCTTTATTGTAGCTTTGGTTGATGGGTATTAAGGTTATATATTTATAATAACCATTCATTGGCCCATACTTATTAACTTATGCTTTTAGTTAATCTGATTGACAAAATGGCCTACAGTTCAATCTTTCTTGTTCTCAATCAAATTAAAGCTTTAGCCCCCTCACCCCACCCCACCCCACCCCATCTTGTGTAAGTCAATTTTGCAGGATTTTCTGTGTCATTTAAGGTCCTAATGAAATTTTCAAGAGGATGCAAACTGCTACATCTTTCCAATGTTCCATAATTTGTAGTTAATCCTTCCATACTTCATACCTTCTGCCCATTTTTAAGACCAATTTATCTTTTGCATCCAATATAGCTTCAATTATTTGGAGTTCTCTTCTGTGGCTTGACTATATGTTGGTTTTTTTGGATGAGGTACAAAGTGATTTTGCAACATAATGCACTTTGTCTTGATAAGATATATTTTCTTGACTGCAATATTGCCTGAATTATCCAGCCATTAAACGTTATGCTCTGACTCTAGTTTTTTTAAATCGATATAACCATAAAAATATCGGTTTCCTTTTTGTTTTCCACACTTAGGGGAAGTATTGACGCATTGGATGGTGGCATGATAGAAATGGTTTTGGATCCTGATTTGAACAAAACTCGAGACATTTGGCACATATGTATTGAGGTACCTTCTATTAGGTTGCCTAGACTTTGGCCTTGCCTTGGTCTTTCAGTTGACATTGTTGGTATAGGTTCTGTAACAGCTTTAGAAATACAACACCTGCACAATTACCAGAGTAGCTTTCCAAATTGTTTAAATAAATAACAATTTTTCTGAGTATTTGAGTATAAAATTTGCATACATCTATGCAATATCTTCCAGCTTGCTAATCTTGTGTCAGAAATATCTCATTGAGCAGACGAGTATTAACTCTTATTTATAATTTTATTCTAAATGTAATGGATAAGCTTTACAAATTATACAGCTGATCAAGAGCCAACACATAATTACTAGATTTCTAACAATATACATCAAATAGTGAACTAGATTTTGTTATACTTTCTTTCTGGTGGCAGATGTGTGCTAGGACTTGGGGCAAGTGCCCTCTCTACCTTAAAATTTATTTTGGAATATGCATTATTGGTCCACTAAATATTTTAAATTGCCCACTAATCAATAAGTTATATAAACATGGAAAAAAAATAAAATTCTGTTACCGATAAACTACAAGATAAAAAATTATATTGTTTTGAACCCCAGACCTAAGAAACCCCCTTACTCTTTTGTCTATTTTGCTTTTGGTATGTGAAAGTCATTGCCTATGCATAAATTTTTAATAAGAAATCAGTTGTAGATAGTAACTTCTTGATTTCCCCTGTAAAATATTTCACATTTCAATATAAACTAACATACTAATGTCAATGAGTATGTTTTCTAATCCTTTGGGCTAACAGGGTGGAGCAACTCTAGTGGATATAGCATGTGACCCTTAGTTGGTAAAGCTGGCCATTGACTTAACTTCTTGTCCGGTAAATTCATACCTTCTTATAGACGTCTTAGCCACTCTGATTATATGGTTGTGGACATGAGCAAAGGGTATTTGGAAATTACCTTGGCATAAAGTTTATTATAATCATTGGATGTCTTAATCATTTACTAAGTTGCTTTTGAACATGTATATTACTATACTTGTATGTATCTTTAATTGCTGAAGAATCAATGTTAGCTAGACTTTATCAAAGTAATTGAAGCAAGTAACAAAGATCCAAAGTCTACCTTGATCCCTATACATATAGTACATTCTTAATTTGATCCTTTTACATATAGTACATTCTTAATTTAGTTCCTATCTATTTAGCGTATTCTTAATATGAATTGTTGTTATCTTGTCTCATAAGTTTCAATTTTTTTTTGTGATTTTAAATTTCAGTTTAAAATCTATAAATACGAATTTGAGAATTTTTAAATATTTGTTTCTTGTTGTGTTTTTTTGTTTTTTCAGCTTTTCTTTCAGTATGCTGTAAAAGATAAAATCATCTATCCTGTCAAAGTCGAGGTACATCGTTCTCTTAATTTTTCTGAAAAATAATTATTTAATTTAGGATTTTCTCTTACGAATTATAATAACTTTATATCCTAAAATTATAATAACTTGTTTTTTGTATGAAATTGTCTTAACAATTTTTTTTGGTTATAGTCTTGTAATTAATATATATATATATATATATATATATATATATATATATATATATATATATATATATTGATTTATAAAATTAATATTTAAATGATAGATTAAATATAAATAATTTGTGAACCTCTTATTTTGATTTAATCTATCCTTTAAATATTAATTTTATAAATAAATTTTATTATTAATATTAATTACAATGCTAACATATATTATTTTTAATTATTTTTATTTTTTCTGATGATTTATCATTCTGGAAAAATAAAAATAATTAAAAATAATATGTAATTCAAGGACGATGCTTACGTAAGCAACGTCTTTGAAAGTTCGCAAACAAAGACGGTGTTTACGTAAGCACCGTCTTTGTTTGTGAACTTTCAAAGACGTTGCTGGCGTAAACACCGTCTTTGTTTGCGAACTTTCAAAGATGTTGCTTACGTAAGCAACATCTTTGAAAGTGGATCCCTTTCGACAACGTATGATTTTGACCCGTCGTTGAACAGTTTTATTTTCCACGACGTTGGATACAATGACGGTCGTCCACCGTCGTTGTATCCTGTTTTCCACCGTCTTAGAATCGCGTTTTTGCAGTAGTATCTTCTCGTATTTTGAACAATAAGTAGTATATATAGTTGTGAATCATTCCAGTATATATTCACTTCTCATTTACTTTATTTTCTTTCCTTTTTTTCCTATCACCTATAGGATGGATTTTTTATTTCTCTTTTTTTCTTATCTCTTAAGCCATGTTTATTGAAGGAGAAAACTTAATAAGATTAGCTCTTATTAAGATTGGTCCTTAGAATCCGTACGAGAAAGCTAATGAAGTACTAATTGTGTATCTAAGCATTGGTTCTTAAAGTATTTAAAATAAAATAGAAAATTTTATGTAATAAAAAAAGAGTATTGGGGTCTTATGTACATATATTTTTATAATAATAATAATAAAATATAAGAATTTGGATATATGTTAAAGCATTTTTAACACAATTATCTTCGTGGGTATCTTATTATAAGATATAGTAACTTAATTTTTCTTTCCATTGAAACAAGTTTAGATGGCATGGAGGGTTTCTTTGAAATAAGTTTCATATCTTCTATAGGAGACGGTTGCTTACGACTAAATAAGTATTTTATTGTATCAAACATAATCAATAAACCAATATTTTCATTTGAAACAAAATTAAGTGTAAACCAAAAAATTATATAAAAATATGAATTGCTTAACTTTTTAACCATTGAAACAAATTTGTGCATGCATAAATTGTTTAAATATGACGTGACATTCTAAAGAGTAATTAAATTGTTTTAATATAAGATATCTAAAGTAAATATCATAAATGGATGGCATTCAAAATGTACTTGTGAGATTCATTTAATAAAATTTTTAGGATTACTAAGTTCGAAAAGTAAGTTATTAATTATACAAAATACATATAAATAATATAATAGTAAAACCTATTTAACAACTCTAAAAAGTAAAAAATAAAAAATAAAATTGAGTGACTAAGACGTACCATACTGGACACTAGTTACCCAAAATTGAAAATCGTATCCTTCCTTTTCTGGGTCTTCTTTCTAGTCGACAAAACTACGTAGACAATGTTTGGATTTTTGCACAAAAATCTCGATAATGGCGATAAAGTCCAACCTTTTTCCTTTTATCAAGAAAAGAGATGTTTTATTGTGTTTGTGTAGGCGTACAGGATTGCGACAGGAACAGGGAGATCCAAAGTCTAACTCTTTGCTCCGAGAATTTCTAGAAACTCCTTCAAATATTTTGACCAATCTATAATCCTTCATATTTAATTATATATAATGTGTCCAAAATTCTTTGAATTCAAATTAAATTTCAAATCATGAACAAAGCCAAAATTCACTTATATATGACAAATTAACGTTTTTTTTATTAGAAAAACGGAAGAATCATTGGCATTAAATTCAATATCATTAGTTCACAAAAACTTTGTTATATCATGAACTAATTATTCTAAAAATTTAAAAGGTTAAATAAAATATTTAAATAGTTTTATATTATAATTGGAACCTAAAGCGAGTTACACATTTTTGTTAAAAAAAAAAAAAGCTTGGTAGTGAATATTTCAGTTCTTACGCAAGAATCTTCTCTGACTCAGTTCCCACTACACAATTATGATTTTCTTAAAAAAGTAATAATATTATTAAAACCGAACAAGAATAGTCTACTCTTCAGAAATCAGAAGCAGAAGGTTCCTCTCGGAAACTAATTTCTTCAATCATGCTCTTTGACGGAGAAGTGGAGAACCATGACCTTTTCACCTTCGTCACCTACTAATAAACTTTTTTGGCAGATTCTCAATCAAGTCGTCTCTCAGATGTATCTTTGACTTTATCTTTTGAACTACTTATGTGAAAGTTGCTAAATCTAGAAATCTAGATGCGAATATGGGTCTTTAGTTTTCCAAATTAATAATAACAATAATATTTACAACCAGCAAACATGATCGAGGACTTTGATTGATTCCGAGCTAGAAATAGTGTATCGCATGAAATCAACAGATTCAAACTGGCTGTTCCAATGATTCTATCCCAAGCTGCTGATTTTCGAATGATATTCCAAGTGTTTGTAAATCATTTTTTTATGGAAGCAATGTATCTCCACATCTGAATCATGAGACTTATCCTCTAGATATGATTTAGAGATCCCGAAAGTAAATTTTATATTTCCTAATAAAGTCTTTTTTATATGCATGATCAGAGAATCAAACGTCTGTTAACATATTTAAGAAACTCATTCATCTATCAACAATATTGAATCTTGTTTAAATGTTCATAAATATTACTATTATACTATTTATATGTATTTTTTTACTATTATATTATTTTTTTTCTTGAGTTTTAAAAAATTACATGAACAACATATGAGCAATTGCACCAT
Source organism: Glycine max (assembly GCF_000004515.6). Taxonomy (NCBI): domain Eukaryota; kingdom Viridiplantae; phylum Streptophyta; class Magnoliopsida; order Fabales; family Fabaceae; genus Glycine; species Glycine max. The sequence continues at coordinate 50,764,194 of NC_038251.2, read as the reverse complement.
GGACTTCCTTTTTACATCCATTTGATATAGTTTCATATCACTATGAGCAAAACACATGACAATAGAATGCAAATTATATCAAGTCTAGCAATTAGTGGATAAGTATCATTATAATTTATATCTTTTTGTTGTGAGTAACCTTTTGTTACATGCCTAATATTGTTTCTCAAAACCTTACATGTTTCCTCCAATTTGTTTCTAAACATCCATTTTACTCCTACAACGATTTTGTCTTGGGGTAGTATTTCTACAAGCTTTTAAACATCATTCTTATGAAACAGGTCAAGTTCTTCTTGCATTGTTTTGACCCATCTTTCACCTTCCAAGGCATTATTCACTGTCTTTGGTTCTACTTCTAAGATGAGAGCACTCTTGCCTTGTTGAAATGATGGCCTTGTTCATACTTTGTCTTGTGGGCTCCCAATTATTTGGTTGTGTCCGGATGGTTCATTTGACAGTTGCGTCCAATTGGTTCTCTTTGTTCTTCTACTGGACCGTCCAGGGGTATCTTAGACTCTTCAACTTATTGCTCATTATTGGACTTGTCCTTGTCTGTTGAGTTTAGACCACTATTCAATCTGAGATAAATGGTTCATCTAGCTGTGATAATTCCTTATCAGATTTTATGTCATTGAACTTCACATGGATTGTTTCTTCTACAACTAAGTTTCTAGAGTCATAAATTTGCATGTCATTGAAGTTTCAGAATATCCCAACAACATTCCATTATCACACTTAAAATCAAATTTACCAAGATTATCCTTAGTATTCAAGATGAAACATTGGCATCCTAAGAGATGGAAATATGATATGTTGGATTTTCATCTCTTCCACAATGTATAAGAGTCTTGTTTATAATAGGTCCATATATATATGGAGATACTTTAAGTGACATCAGAGCTCGGCCTTCTAGTGTATATGGACGGTCTATTTATATAAAAAAAAGGTTCCTATGTGTTTGGACGTTTAGTGAGACATATGTATATGGAGGCTAGGTTACGATTTCAGTATCAAACTTTTGTGTATATTGAATGATATGTTTCATGTAAAGCTCAATAAAATTCATTAGTCTATATAAAATTTAATACATTTATTATCATCTAAAATCATAATTTTTTATTTAAAGATCATCCAATATCTTTGGTTTTAATATAGAAGACTTGACAACAGATAGAGCAATATCGAACCCGCTCTAAGAAAAGTTTTACATAATGGATTCCTAAAGTCTAATGCTTCATAATACATGAGGTAAAAAATAACTTTATAGCTGACACTAAATCAAGCTATAACAATAAGTCTAACTTAATTTAATAACTTTCATGTTAAATTTGAATATTACATATATCATGAGTCATGAATTATGACATTAAATTTGAGTTTTTCTTTTTGTTTAATATCGCTTGATATATTATATTAAAAATTAAAATAATATTTTTTATGAGAAAAAATAAAATAATATTATTTACTTATTATGTGTTCAATAGACCATTAAATCTTCAATTATTGGTAATAAATGTAAAGAATACTTGAGATATAACTAAAAAATCATAAACATATTGTTTATATTTTTATCCACGGTTTTTAACTTTTTGACAATAATTTTTATTGGTATCATTGGCTACAAAATTAGGAGTGTCCACAACCACAAATTCAAATTGATCCAAACCAATCTAAATAGTTTGGGTGGGGTAATTTTTGTGTTTGGATCAGACCCAAACCGAATCAATCAAACCAGTTGAATTTTGGATTGGGTCACGAATTTTAATAGCTACATCCACTAATCGGTCCATTGGCTCGTTAATTTGTATTAAATTATATATATATATATATATATATATATATATATATATATATATATATATATAATATAAGTAATTAGTTCAATTATGGTACAACAAAGATGGTTGTAGAACATCTATTTCACTTTTTAATTTGTTTCAAACTATTATAGTTTTAGTTAAAATTTCAATTGCATTACTCATTTTATTATTTGAGAACATTGAAATTTCCAAACTATGATGTAATAGTTTTAGTTTATGAGTTTTTAGGCTTTGTGGGTGTGGTGTTTGTTTATTATATTTCAATTTTTAAACCATGTTTAACATAGTATGTTAGTCTATATGATGATAATGACAAATTGACAGCAATGTGATTCCTCCCGTGATTTTTTTTTCCTATTTGACTACACCTAACAATTATAAGTAATGTATTATAGTAATTCATTTAATAAAAAATTTAGCTTATAAAAAATATTGCATTTTCAAAAGAATATGTAAAATTAAATGTTTTGACCCTTTGACTCAACTCAACCCAAATCGTTTACAAACGGGTTGGTTTGTATTGGGTTTCATTTTTTTTGAAAAACCGATCCAAACCAACCTGTTCAAATTTGATTGGATAAGGTCACACACAGGCTTAGCCAAACCCAACCCAAACTGACTCACGTCCACCTCTATAAAAAATGTTGCAGCACTACAACAGTATTGGAGTAGCACAATATAGTATGGTACCATACTTGAAACTTGACAGTTTTGATTGTTATAGCATTTTTTGTCAAATGTTGATCGAATTGTTTCCCTTCTGTCGAGGGGTCTTCACGCTTCTCTTTTTCTCCTTCTTGGTCCGAATGTGGTAGCTGAAAAGGGGTACCTCCAAAAGACACTCTAACGTTCTAGTCAGGATTCGACTGAGAGCGATATGTACAAATAGTCAATAGAGTATATGATACTTTATAATTGAACAATGTCTTTACTTAGGGATTATTCCCTTTTCATACAAACCTTCGTAGGCCTTGGATCGTGGGCCTCCTGTGGCGTCCCTAAATTAATGACTGGTTTAATAGTAATAATTTAAATAACAAAAACCATGGTAAATTTTTTTTTCTTCTTTTTCTTTTTCATTTCTTTCTCTTTTCACCATAACTAGGTTTAGAAGGAAAGTCCTCACTATAGAGTCCTGAATGGCCAGTTCACAACTCTATTCGGAGTCATTTCTTTCTTACCGCTCATAATCTCTAAACTATTTTGATGTTTCAAAAGGAAGAATGTATCAGCCATTACTTTAGGTCGTCACGTGAAAATAAAAGAATAAAATACGGTCGATAAACTCTTTTACAAATAAATTTGCTAATGCTTTCTTTTCAAATAACAAGATTGATCATAAATGCATTCATCATTTAAAGCTGTCCAAAAATGTGCGAATTTTACAAAATACACAGTGTCATCCAGAGCAAAGGTGTCCATAGTGGTGGCTTCAGCCACATGTATACAATCATCAAATTCCTATACAACAGGTCTACCCATACAAAAACAAAAAGGTAAACCTAACAGTCAGTCCTAGATACACCCACCCTCAAAAGTATACAAAACTAATCCAAAGAGTTGTCCACTAGGATGAAGAGCCTCCGCTGATCGCCATCTCCCCCGGGCCACTATCCTCCGTAAAGTCTGCCTCAGATGCCGACATGACTTCCTCGGGAGAATCCACCTCAGGAAGTGGGTCCTCATCACCCTCTAGAAAGTCAAGAGCATCCACAGCAGGCTCGGGAGGTAGCTCCTCGGGATCCTCCTCAGGGTCTTCCTCGGATGACGTCACCTCGATCACTTAGACTGGCTCCACTAGACGATATGGTGTAGGCGTGGGTAGTATCCACCCCACAGTGCGCTGAAGCGTCCGTGCAGGTTCATTTAGATGCACCAAAGAAGTAGCCGTGAATCGAATGGTGCCCCGAAATCGGCACCTCGTGTTGCCTTCGAGGGTCTCCCAAGCTCCCTCTAGGCACTCCATCTCCACTCGATCATGGATTAGCTGCGCCGCCATCACGATCTACAAGAAAGAAAAGAAAGGGGTAGACTCTTTCACGAACGTCTAACTGCGCCGCACACAATTTGTCTCATAACCACTACATGCAAGTAAAAGGGGTATCTTAAGGCTTTTCATCTCTGGTAATCGATTACACAGCCTTGGTAATCGATTACCAGAGGCTAAACTCGAATTACACAGCCTCAGGACATGAAATATGCAAAAATGCATTGTGTAATCGATTACACATACCTGGTAATCGATTACCAGTGACCCATTCCTCTGTGTAATCGATTACACAGGCTGGTAATCGATTACCAGAGGCTTCCCTAGTTTCCTGACCTCGTTTTCAAGCCTGGTAATCGATTACACCCTGTGGTAATCGATTACCAGAGACCATCTTAGCCTCCTGTCTTCATTTTTAAGCCTTGTAATCGATTACCCACCCTTGGTAATCGATTACCAGAGGCCATATCTCACACATCAAACAAGTTCATAGCTGGCCAGCCACCACAAGCCTCCTTGCTTTGTGGTCTTTGTTCCTTTTATCTGTTGACTGCCAGGAGCTCGCCTGTTTAGGTACATCACAGGTTCTCACTGACTGACTATGCCCGGGTTGGGTCGGGATTGGTCAAGCTTGGTTTTGGGCAATAGCACCCCACCTGACGTCCCCAAGGTCTCCTGACCCCCGCGACATATCTCCAGGTACCACTCTGTGGTCAACGAATAAAAGCAGGAAGTTTCACCCTTCAACACTTCCTCATCTCAAGCTTGTAGGATTATGGGGTACCCATCACATGTGGTACTAGGTGGCGGTCGGGCGATGGTGCACAACAAGTTTTCCACATCCACAAAGCGCGCATAAACCCACCATCCCCTGTTGCCCACCTCCAACTGAGCTCACGTACTCCCACATAGCCCATATCCTCGTTTCTCTCAACACCAGGTCCCCATCAATCCTCCCAAGCTTCCCCAACATCAAAGTAATACAACATTCAAACAGCACAAGCTATCACAGCCAAGTAAAACAGAGCAAAGGCAGAAAACTCTGCCAAAACACCAACCAAAATCACAGCTTTTCTCACTCAAAGACCCCAGTAACAATGCCTTCGTTCCAATTCGTTAACCGTTGGATCGACTCCAAAATTTTACTGGAAGTCTCTAGTACATGAGCCTACATTTTGACCGTTGGGATCTACTAGAAAACATCCAGAACTCATTCTGCACTACTCTTTTCACAGCCAATCACACACAAGCATTTTTCTGCACAAAGCCAAAATCCTGCTGCACCTATTTTGACAGCAAAATTCTGCATAAGTGCAGATTTCGAAAATCACACTTCCCCTCATCCAATCTTGCCCAAATCAATTCCTACAAGTCCCAAATCATGTATCAATCATGTCTAACCCAAAGTCAAGCTTCAAAACACAGCAACATAGAATCTATGTGTCCAATACCCCTCAATTCAATGGGTTTTCTAGGTTTGAAAAGTGAAATTGAGAATGAGGTAAATTTGAAGCAAACTCTCACCTCACACCAGTCCATAACATCAATCTAAACTTGCTCAAACTGGATTTACGCTTAAAATCTCACCGAATCAAAATTTGACTCTTCAACACCCAAATTTGCCCTAGAAATGACTCTTTGTTCACTTTGGTCATTTGTTTTTCTCTCTAGCACAGCCTAACCTTTCTCATAAGTCCTAAATGGCATTTCAAGCTAAGATTAACTCACTCTAACCTCTAAATACTACCAATTCCAGATTTGGCCTTCCAGCCCTCAAAAATTCAATCTTTTTCCACTCCTAACACCACATTCTCACTTTCTAACCCTAGGTTAGTTCTACCCTTCATCTCTAACAGTTTTCCATAAGCAATTTCAGCACATGAACATCACAAGCATCATCATAAAAACCCTAAAACAGAATGGGTATGTTTAATTCATCCAAACATGGCAATTTCAACATGCTTTCCACAAATTTCTTCACAAATAATCATCATAAAACAGAAACCTAGCAAGACTAACCATCATGTCTCCCAAAACCCCATACCCACGAAAATCAAAGGAGAAAGAAGTCCACCCAAACCTGAAGTTTCGAAGTCCCACTCGTAGACCCGCACTTCACGACTCCGGAAATGCCCTCCTTTTGCGATTTGGAGCGGAAATGGGCACCAAAGGTTGAAGCTTTGTGTGGAGCTTCAATGGTGGAGGAAGAAGAGAGAAAGCCACGTGAGAGAGGGAGAGAAAAGGCCTCTGAATTTTTTTGGGGCTGAGTGAGGAGAGAGAACATAGCTTTTTGGTTTTAAATAAAAGGGTTTTCTCTTTTTCTATTATTTTATTTAAGCAATGCCACATGTCTCCATTTGAGTGGAGCAAAAAGGGCCCACTTTCCCTTTTGGCTGTGACCCATACTCAGCCACAAAAGTGAGAAAAATCTGACCTTTGAAACGCTAAAATCCTGCCTCGGTTTGCGTGTCGTTTCTCTGGTTCCAGTTCCTCGCGTTTCTCTGCGTCCGTCAAGGCCAATTTTCGAAAGTACGCAATATATATATCAAAATGCTCAGAATAAAACCCCGAGCGTGGTTCATAGGTTGGTTTCGTTAAATTTTAAGTCGCACGTAAAACGATGATTTTTAGACTAATTACTTAAGAATTAACCCATAACCTCCCAGTTATGGATTTCTCTTTCTTAATTAGCCTAACCCGCGTATCTTGCCCCCACTACTCCTATTTCTACCAAGAACATATATGCATATACACTGAATAATACTTATATATATATAATCATTCAAAATACATCGTTTTCAAAAATTCCGGGTAAAAATTTCCAGGATATTTTAAGTTGCACGATTTCTTTATAATTCGCAAGTGTTAGTTTTTTTCTCTTGTAATGACTAGGATATTTTATAAAAGTTTCTAATATAATATTTGTAAGTAAGGACAACAAAACGAGCGTAACAATAGTGAGGCTTTCGCACGGTATGATTACAATATTAGGGATAAATGGATAATTACAGTGGCATTTTTAACACTAATTTGCTTCTCTTGATTTATATATTGTATATATTTTTACTCATAAATACTTTTATTTTTCGAAATTTTACTCATATATCTTTCATTTTTGTATATTAACATGATACTATTTAAACAACAAGACACTACTAAAAATATGTCTTTTTACAACGCACATTCTAAGACGGTTATGCAGAACCGTCTTAGAATTAGGGATGGGTAAACGGACTCAGATCCATGGACCGGCCCACAGGGTCCACAGTTCACGCGGGATATGGATCAATTTTTAAAAAAAAATCCATGGCTATATAGGATTGTAGGCCCGTCCCGCATAATCTGCGGGCTATGCGGGTTTGGCCCGCGAGTTGGCCCACAACCATAGTTAAGCCCAACCCAAACCTAATTAATTTTAAAAGCTCTTTCCAAAATTTCTTTACATTTATGTTGAAAATTTATTTGGTTGTGTTAAAACTTTTGTAATTAAGTATTTGTTAGAGATTTTATTAAGACTTTTTAATATATATATATAATTGAGTGTAATTGACTATTTTTTTAAGAGAAAAATATTTATTTATTTTAAAATTACATTTTTTAAAGAAAAAATAGGCCCGCGGACCAGCCCATTTGGCTCGCAGGGTCCGCAGGGCAAGGGTGAACCAATATTTTAAATCCGTGTAAAAGTGTAAGACGGACTGGCTTGGTCCGCTGCCAATGTGAGCTTACGGGTGGGCCGTACACGGGGCAAGCCAACCTGCTTACCCACCCCTACTTAGAATGTGACGCGTTGACATTTTTGTAATTAGGGAGAATTATTTTTGTTTTCACGACTTACATTCTAAGACGGTTTTGTTGAACCGTCTTAGAATATAGGATGGTGGCATTTGTGTAATTAGGTGAAATGTAGACGACGACGATTTTATCTAAAGGACCATCGTCGATTTTGTACCCAAAATTTCTAAAATATTATCCTTAGCTGGCTATCTCGCGCACACCTTGCTCAACCTCACGCGCACCTCGCTCACCCAAAGATGACCTGTTAGCTTCTTCGCTCGAAATCGTTCATCTATTTTGTTGGGCAACTAATTTGTCTTTAATTAATTTGTTATTTGGGCAACTGATTTTTGGTAGAGTTGAATAATTAATTATGCAACTATTTTGCTCTCTTTGTTACAATGATGGGTCCATATGTTGTTGTAATTTGTAGAAGTTCAGGCAGTGGGTATGCCCAGGCTTTGACAAAAAATGCAAGGCTTGTTTAGGAAGCAAATCCAGTCAGCAGTGGGTATTAGTAGGTTTGAGTTGAAACAGTAGAGAAAGAATTGCATGTTGCGTGAATAGGGACCTCACTGGTTAGCAATTGACTAATAAAACATGGTTTATGAAGCAATTTTTCCCAAAGCTAAAAATAGTCATGTTAGTGAAACATTATGTTTTTAACCAAATACAAACAATCAGTAAAACTTTGGACTAGTGTCTAAAAGACGTCATGTTTGTGCCAATAACATAACACAAGAAATGGTAAAACTTTGCCATTATTGCCACCACAACAACCTTTACTGAAATCCCCTCCACTATTTGGAAGTTGTTGCAGTCGAGGGCTGGTCCATGACGTCGCTATGGCACCACTATTGTACATTATTCATTACTATGTTCTCACCAACACATTCAGTTGTCTGCTCACGTTAATATATGCAAGCCTGATTTGGAATGCTTAAATATTCTAAATTGTAGGCCAAGAGAAAACCACAGAGAGAGAATTTACCAACAACAGAAGTAAAAAAATTAAAAACAACATCATATCCAAATTTACTTTTTGTTGTACTTGTTCTATTGAAGTTGGTTGTTCCTTCCCAATGTAGCTTTGGTTCTTTTTTTCTTTTTTTTTTACTTTTGGTGACTTAAGGGTTTGGTATTTTCATTATAGGCTTTTCTTCCCAGTTATCTCCTTTCATTATATATTCAAAACGATATTGAGAGTATAGTCATTAGTGTAGGCTTTTACTATAATGTGTTCAAACATGGAAGGAAGCTCTAGAATTTCTTAATATAGGTAGTGATCGTGGAGCTATGACAAAGATGAGAAAACTTCAATCTTATAATCTTATGTGTCTAAGTGAACAAATAGAGTGTCTCATTTTGGCATAGTAGTGAAGTAAAAAATTTGGATTATAAATGGAAGTTTATATCCCTCTTGATTTTAAGCTTTGCTTCCCAAAGATCTTAGTCTGCCAGTTGTAATAAACAAAATTTTATTTAAACAATATTTATACAAGTTCATGACTATGAAGAAAAGGTTGACACACTAACACCAAATTCATTTAAGATATCAACAATATTATGTAGTTACTAATTATTACTACTAATTATCTAAATTAGTTATTAGTATCATATAATTAGGGTACAAGTCTAGCTCAATACAATTAATTTTGTTCTAATTAACAATCCTCTACAAATTTAGGCTTACAATTGAGTTTTCAGCTTGTTGATTAAATTAACAGGTTTAAAAACCTAAGAAATAAATTATCATATAAATGAATCACAATCAGAAAATTGTTTCTAATATTAGGTAGCCACGAGCATAGGAACACAGTAAAAAGGTGTCCAATGAAAATTAAATATTATGGTAAAGGCTCAAAATTAACTAGATTCATTAAAAGCCTTCAGATGAACTGCATGATCAAAGTACAGGTCCCACCTGGGAGTGGTTTAACATATCCAGGGATGTGGCTATTAGGTTAATTGATAAATAAAAATGTATGAGTGATTTAACATGTAACATATTTTAACTTCTATTAGATAATTGGTGCAATTCCGAAACTTTTTATTGTCATGTATAGAAAAGAAACACAGTCATGCCATGTGAAGAGCCAACTATTTCCAAGGTTTAAATCGTTCTAGTTAAAATCCAAAAATGATTTTATGTGTAGTCCATCTTGAATGAGTTTTGTTATGGGTGAAGCCTAGCTAGGACCCAACCCGAATCCAAGTCCCGCTCCTCTAAAATGTTTATCATGCAAACTATTAAGAACGACGTATAATTTCTCTCTTCGAATCATGGGCCTCTAGCGTAGAAATGCAGTCCATACTTACTCCTTTAAATAGTACTATGGGCACTTGTGTCTCACATTACGCGCATTTATTTCTATTAGTCTTTGTGTAAACTTCTTGACTAACTTGGCATCAAAGTGTGTCTTTGCATATACACTGACCTCCACTCATGTAGAATAGGTTCAAGGAGTTCGGATTACGTACTACCCTCACAATAAAAGGCAAATTCATTTATCATTTTAGGCCTGTTAGTCCTAGAGAGTTTGGACCACCACTATCAATACTTCGAATACAACAAGTCTGTAATACCATTTCTTGAATCAATTACTCCTAAAACTTATTATTGTGTTTGTTTTATGGCGTTTCCATAGAAATCCTACCTGCACAAAGGATTCATGTTCAATGAATCCGATCTGAGTTGATTCACACCCTAACTTGTTTAGGTAAAAACAACTTAGTGATTTTTGTTACATTTGTGTCACATGTGTCTAATACCATATCATGAACACTAAAGATCCTCAGAATTTAAACTTTTACATGAAAGCATATCATGTTTGTATGTCAGCTGAGAAAACCCTTTATCTGTGTAATTTGTAAGCTCCATGAGACACTGGAAATCTGCGTTAGTTGGCTCTTCTATGATTGTGACTTCCTCCAAAATATATTGGTCTATTCCAGGCTTTTCTATATTGAACTATTTTCCAATATCAGTGCCAACATCTTCAGGCCACATTGAAGAGAGGACTTCAATGTCCATGTCCTCAATACAATCACTCTCCATCTCGCAAACCATTGAAAGCAAACTGATAGCAACCAAATTTGTTTTCCACAATGTTCAACTTGTGGTTTGAACTAGCTCTTCCTTCAATCAATAGTACTTGCATCACAAGAAGCAATGGAGAATGTATTAAATTATTGTCTTTATCTATAAGCCAGAGCATTAGTGCCAGCTAAAATCTGTTAGGCCATTTATTTCTCACAAAATAGAATACTTTTGTGAGTGTGAAGTATTACCAATCCCAATGAAATACGTGGCTTCATTGCAATGCTTATTGGCAGCTGCCTCTCCTATGCCTGCCAAAATTACTTCTTTGGTTTTCTTGAAATTGTTTATTTGATCGTCAAAAGATAATCTTTGAATCTAAAATATTCAAAAGATAGAACTTAAGTTAGTTGAGAGGCTACTTAAATTCTAACTTGTAAATAGAGAGTCCGGAGGGTTTGAAGATGTTCTGCTTACAAAGTAAAGTCCAGTATCATTGACAATTCCTACCCCACCAAATGCATAGTTTACAGCTTTGAGTAAGGTATCAACGTTCTGAGACACTGACAGATAAGCTGGTGGTGATGTGATTCCAAGCTTTGCAGCTGCAACAAGCCATAAAATAAGACCATCAAAGTCTTGGTTGCTAATAGTTTTCCATATCAAATACAAGTAAGGCAAAAAAAATGAATTGGCCACATTAATTTAAACTATTGGTTTTTTCCACTTTTGAATTTTGGTACCATCCATATATCACATGAGGCAAATGTAAGATAATGGTCATTTATAAGTGATAAAATGGTTACCTATCAATTGGATGACCCAACATGCATTATAGTATGTAACCTGTTGTAAAATAACCTATCTAATTGGAAAAGTTGTAGTGACTTTATCCTCGATTTTTATTCAAATTGAATTTTCATAAAATAGAGGGTAATAGTATTATCAAACCATGAATCCATAACATTAACAACTTTTATTTGTATCCAATGCATAGATTCTAAAACTGAAGATACCTGCCAATTAGATGATAAACACATACTAGAAAAGCATGAGGATTTGCCACTCTTTTTGTATAACCAATTAAAAGCCACATGGACATAAGAATTTGAAGACATTATGTTTTTGATAATTTGACCATGGGTACTACAACATTAAAAGCCACATGGACATAAGAATTTGAAGACTACTAGCTACCTAACATGATTTTCTTTTCATTACATGTATTGGTAAATTCACTATTGTGAAGTTGTGGTGTATGTAATGTGTTTATTTAATTTTTGTCAGGTTGTAGTCTGAAACTGATAAAATATATAGGTGGTTGTGAAAACAAATTACCTGATTTTTTAAAAAAAAATTCTATGACGATTCTAACGAAACCTGTCTTAGGATGTGGCACATTCTAAGACAGGTCTATCTACAAATCTGTCTTAGAATGTGACACATTCTAAGACGGTCGCATTTCGAAACCCGTCTTAGAATGTGGCACATTCTAAGACGATCGCATTGACAGACTGTCTTACAGTCGCGTTGCAAAAACTGTCTTAGAATGTGTCACATTCTAAGATGGGTTATGAACCATCATCGTAGATGATTGACATTCTACAATGTCCACTACGATGACGGTTAACAATCGACGTCATATGTGCTATATAACCGATGTAGAATTGCTATTATGTAGTAGTGAGACAAATATAAGTGAAGTAGGAATATATATATATATATATATATATATATATATATATATATATATATATATATATATATATATATATATATATATATATTAGTTAAGAGTGTAAATAATTATTACCCTAAAATATAATTTTAACCAATAAACACATTTGGAAATGTTTGAGAAAAATCATTCCACCCATATAAAAAATATTCCACATACTAAATGCAAACTAAAGTCATAATATAATTGACGGAGAATCTAACACTATATTTTTTTTAATTATGTGATTAGGCGTTTTTAATTAAATTGTAAAAATAATTAAATTATTGTATGTTGTTGAAAATATAAATTTATTGGGTGATATTCTATGTTATTATGATAGATGAGTGTAGTTGTGTGGGGTTTTGGTTTGGGTCAGGCTTTGATGAGAACTCATTTCCTTTTTCTTTTCCTTTTAAGAGCATCTCTTGTATGAAGAGAGTCATTCTCATCTTTGCTCTCATGAAACCTAGAGCCCTCTTTATCCTCTTCTTTCAAAACCCTCAATTCTCTCATGTTCTCCTCCACCCACAATGAGCTCTCTTAATTAAGAATGAGACTTGGTCTCTAGTCAAGACAAGTGTTCTTCCCTCTTCCTTAAGCTTTTGACTCCATTCTTAGATGGTGAACTCTGTTTCTCTCCTCTTTCTCTTTTCCTTGTGTTGACCCACAACAAGTATATTTGTAAATCCTTATTTGTGTTGGTTTTGATCATGTTTTTGTGGGTATGGTGAGGTGGTGTTGCTGAATTTGAGGTTTCCTCTTTCTCTCCTCTTCTCAAGAACCTACACTTGAAGATCCATAGGTAAGGGAAGCTTTAAATTGGTTTGATATATGCTTTGGTTATATGTTTAATGCTTGGAATGATAATGTTTTTCATGTTTATTGATATTTATGAGCTTGGGTGAGTCTGATAAATGCTAATTATGAATATATTTTGAGGTTAAATTATATAGGAATTTGTAATTTTCTCTCTTAATTCTTCTTTTTTGAGCAAATAATTGTTAAATTAACATCATTTAAGTTTTTGTGCAGAGAATATTAAAAGTAAAGAATTTATGATGCTTAGTAAGTAATATAAAACCCAAGAAAGTAAGGATAATTAAGGAAAGTATGGCTAATTAAGGAAATAAGGCTAATTGAGAAAAAGAGACCAATTAAGGAAAGGAGACTAATTAAGGAAAGTAGCACTAATTAAGGAAAGCAGGCTAATTAAGGAAAGCAAACTAATTTAGAAGCCCACTAATTTGCACCTATAAAAGAAGAAGAGGGGAGAAGGAAAAAAGCACACAGAAATTCCAAGAGATTATAATTTCTTATAGAAGGAAAATGCTAGAAGAAGGAGAAACAAGTATTGGGAGTCATTCCTTCCCTCCATTCCCTTTCTTATATTCTTCCCCTTTACTAAATATTTCCATCTTGCAATTGTAAATCCTCCATGACAATGAGAGGGTAAACCCCCTTTGTTGAGAACTTGACAGCCAACTACTCTTGATGTAATTTATCTTCCTATCTATTTAATAATATTACATTTGCATTATCCTTTCTTGTGCTTAATATTATTGCTTATGGCTTGATCACCCATTTGCATGATAAGTTTTAGGGGTAGCGTTGGGAAACGTTATGTTCTACTAGAATAGGGAAAGAGTATTTAAATAAAGTCATCACTAGGGATATGTTGATATTTGTTTAGCCTGTTATGCATCTTTATTCTTAATACAATTTACTATTTTAACTTTGCAAAGGGATTTGGGAGATAAAATAGATAAATTAGGCTCTTTCACGTGGAGGACCAAAGTTAGAGTATAGTAGTAGTTACAGGTGTAAATTGGAATAATTATAAATAGAAAAAAAATCATTAACATTACATCAAACAATAGCTCTGGTAGGCTAAGTTCCCAACATTCTCATCTTCTAAATTTTCTTCTACAAGAATATTGGATTTTCTCATCTCTTCTATCTTTAATTAATCAATTTAAATTCTAGTTTAAATTCCCCTCTTGTTTGATTTAAATTTCTGTCAATTTAAATTTCTATTTTTCTCATAACCTTTTAAAACAATTTTCTTTAACTTCTTTTATTAATAAAATATTCATCTACCTAAGTACAAACAAAGTCCCTGTGGATTCGACACTCGAACTTCCGTTTTAACTTTACTACTTGGAATGCATTGGTGCACTTGTCAATCCATCAACAAAGTCTTTTCACAATGTTAGGATGAGTGAGTATGCAATTAATGGTAATGGAACTTGCAAGTTCACAACCCTTATTCATTTCGGCCCTGCCAAAGTTTGGTTCAGTTGGGCGTGAGTGTGACAAAAAGGAGATTTCTCTCCAAGGGATTCCGGCCTAGCCATAATTGTTTTTGACTAAGCCACAATGTGACAAAATGGACCATTCAACTCCAGGGACCTTTAGGCCCAGCGAGGGATTGTTCGACTAGCTGGGTTAGAATCTTGTTATTTTGAAAGTTCTCTACAAACTCTTCCTTTTTTTATGTTTCAAATGACTTTAAAATGTTTATGAAAATGTTGTATGCTTAATCATACAATGATTATGTTATTCTTAAGGTGTTTATATTATGTTGATGTGATTGCATTATTGAAGTGGTGATATATGCATATGTCTTAATTATTGTAATATGAAATATCCTTAATTTTGTATCAATGAGGGATTTGAATTGTGTTGGTTGATTTCTTAATGATGATATGAGATGTGGTTGAGATGATGTTACTTTATGATTACAGTTGACTTTATATTCAGATCATGTGATTCACATTCATGTGAGTTTTTGGTAAGTTGTTTGCTAGAATTCAAGATGTTGGAATGTCTTGTTATGCTTATTGAACTATAGTTGGGTTCATGATATGGATGGTGAATCTATAATATTATAACATTTTATGGTGTTGATTTTGAGAATGAATTTGTGATGACGTATGATTGTTGTGGATGATTAGCTTATTTTGAGAACCATCCATATGTGTGAAAAAGAGTTAACTATATCCTTTGGGAAGATTCTTTTTGGTGTTGGAAAATAGTATACTTGGGAAAGTGAGTTACATATCAGAACTCCTCCTCACTAAAGCGACTTGAGGGTCTTATCTAATGGGATATCTTCCTGAGTACCACCCTTACATTTTGACTTTGAATGACATGTCGAGGTGTTGAGAACTACTTCCCAGGGAGATTAGTGACCCTTTCAGTGCATATGAGATTAATTGTTGTTAAAGGTGAAACTTGGGTCCTTGAGATCTCAAAAACCTCAAGAAATCTAAGTTTAGTTGTTGGTTGAGTAGGCACATAAGTTGAGAGTGCTAAGAAGATCCTCAACCTAGTACTAGAGGTTATCGATGGTGGCCAATGGTGAAAAGGCCTATAGAATGGATGGGTGGACGAACTCCTAGATAGGTTAAGGTCTTTGCAAACCTTGTTGAGGTCAGCCATTACCCATGCTCATGCATTTTCAACAAAATCACACTTCTTCCATAGGGTTAATTCAAGTCTCCCCCAATAGTCATGGTGGGATTATGATAAGGGATGTACTTGGATTAATCACTTAAAATGTGAAATCTCCATGGAGTAGGGTCGGTCGTTGGTGTTTATGATTGTTGTACATGGTGATGATGATGATTGATTGATGATAATGGTCTATGGCGATTGAATCTTTATGTAATGGTTGATGGATTGAGGATTATTGTAAGATGCTCTATTATATGAATTTCTAATATTTATGCCTTAAGTATGATTTTTGAATATTACATTCTAAATGTATATGATGATGTTTGTTTATGCTTTAACTGTTAAGTTGTATACTATTTTAGTATGCTTGCTTTTGGTAAGTTTACCCTTGCGTTGTTGCATGTTGGTTCATGCCTATGATGATCCCTTATTTGATGTATATGGGGAGCAGATGGATAGGAGATGCTCCTGTGTCCCTGGAGACTTCATGGATATGTGTACCTGGATGTGAGGGTGTTGGACTATTGGCAAGTATACCAAATTATCACAAGTAGTAAAGTTAAAATGAAAGTTCGAGTGTCGAATCCACAACAACTTTGTTTGTACTTAGGTAGGTGAATATGTAATTTTTCAAGCAATAAATAAATTGGTTTAAAATGTTGTGAAGAAAATAGTAGAATAAATTGGCATAAATTAAATTAAAATAAACAAGAAGGAAAAACAAACAATAAAGGGAACTAATTAATTAAAACAAAAAGATGAGAGAAGCCAATAATATTGCAGAAGTTAATTCAACAAATGAGAATGTTGGGGACTTAGCCTACCAAAGTTACTTTTGATGTAATGTTAATGATTTTCCTCTATTTATTTTTATTCTAATTTTAACTTGCATCTACTTATATACTCTAACCATGATCCTTCAAGTGAAAGAACCTAATTTATCTATTTTTTCTCCCAAATTCCTTTAAGAGTTAAAACAGTATGTTAAATTAAATCAGATACTCTTTCCTAGTTCTATTAGAGAATAACTCTTCCCAACGCTACCCCTACAACTTACCATGCAAATGGGTGATCAAGCCACAAGCAATAAAATTAAGCACAAAAAAGGATAATGAAAAAGTAATATTCATAAATAGATATGAAGAGAAATTACATCAAAAGCAGCTGGCTACTAAGCTTCCAACAAAAAGAGTTTAGCCTTTCGTTATCATAGGAGATTTTTACAATTGCAAGGAGATAATATTTAGAAATGGGAAAATTGAGAAAGGAAATGGAGGGAAGGAATGACTCCTAATGATTGCTTCTCCTACTTATAGCCTTTGCCTTCTGTAAGGAATTCAATTCTCTTGAATTTTCTGTGTTTCTTTTCCTTCTTATCTCTTCTTCTTTTATAGGTGCAGTCAGCTTGGTTTTCATGCAACCTTCGCGCTAAGCACGATTGTCACGCTTAGCGAGTATGACAATAAACTTGTGCTTAGTGCGTAACTTGCACTACGCGCGCCTTCGTGTTCCAAATTTCTCCATACTTCCTGGCACTAAGTGTGCTTTGCCTGCTAAGCGACTGCATTGCGCTGAGTGCCTGAGACACGTTGAGCAAGAAGCTTTAGATCTTCAATTTTGCTTTTTTGGGCTTTATTTTGTTTTTCTGCACCAATTATTCACCAAGCACTATAAATTCACAAACTTTTAGTTTTTCTTGCACACAAACTTAAATGATGTTAAAATTCCAATTATTCACACAAAAAGAAAGGAATAAAAGAGAAAAATGAACAATTTCTACATAATTTAATCCCAAAATATACTTATCTATAGCAGTTATCAGAGGGTGTATTATCCTTTTTTGTTTCCTCTTTAAAGTTATGTATGATGTTGATTGGCTCGGAGTTTATGCAATTTATCCTTATAGTGTGGTTTGTGTTTATATGTGTGCTCTAAGGAGATTTGAGTTACTATGATGTTGTACATATATCATGTTATGTTTTATTTTCGTGATCTGTGTTTAAGCCTTTTGCCTTTGAGATGCGAAAAGTTTATAAATAATTTCATAAATTAATTAATTGAAGAGTTTTAAATGAATAAAATAAAGTTTTTTCACTTAAGTTAGACCCTAGTTCCATGTAACGACAGAGGGTCGTTCTAGAGAAAATACAAACAATATTCCACAACAATAAAATAAAGAGAAAATTTTCAATTTAATCATCCAAAATAATTATCATAATATTAGTAATTTTAAAAAATTTGACCACCACCTTATAGCATCTCCAATGGTTTATATACCTAAATTTTATAGTGTTTCCTATATATGAGTTTTCATTTCATATTCATTCATTTTGGCATATTTTGATTGACAAAACTCATGGAATAATGTTAGTTTATATTAGACAGGCGCTCAAGTGAACCTAATTGAAAAAGGGACAGGTTTCTGCAATTTGAAAAGAGTTTTTGACATTGTGTGAAAAAGCACAACCATGGATACAAAATCCATGGCTATACAAATTAACCATGACCACCAGGAGAAAATTGAGTTTTTAAAGATTAGTGCCAAATTTTTCGTCACCGTCATGTATATGATTCCACGACCGTCCTTTTTTATCATCAATCAATTTGTGAAGCAATCAGTATCCACGACCGTGGTTAATCAACATCGTCAGTCACTTAAGTTGGGCTATTAAATAGCGAGTTTTGAAGAAAAAACCTTATCTTTTTTTCTTTGAGCATGTTTTTTGAGTTTTCCAAGCACTATGATAGCATTTGTGGCTATGGAGGAGTGTGGAGATCACAACAGGGTCATTTCTTGTAAAGTTTCTTCCTCTTTTGTTGTTTTCATGTTCTCTCATAAGATTTCTAGCTTTATCATGACCATAAGTGGCTAGACCTTTTTGGTCTAGGATTATGATGTTGTTATACTCATGTACCATAAACTAGATAGTCTTGACCAATTTGAAAGATCATTTAATGTAGTTGAAATAACTGAATTTTTGGTTGTTTGATCAAGTAAGAGAAACTCAATGGAAATCATAATTGTCTCAATATTTTTTTTCTAATTGTTTAATCTAATTGTCTAAAAAGCCTCTTTGATTTCAATAAAGACCTCAATGTTATTCAATTAAATCTCTTTTCTTATTCTTTATTTTATATTTGGATCTCATCAGTCTAAAACTTAATTGATTACATAGTAGTAATCATTTGTATGTGATTAGTTGACCTAGAAAGAGATTATTTTGTATCAATTTGCATGACAAAACTAGTTGGGCAATTTCTAGTGGATTAACTTAGTTGTTGATCATCCTTGTTAATTGTGAACTTCATCCCTTAACCTAAATCAATATATCTATGATCAATTGAATATGGATTTAGGCTAAGGAGTGCTATTAGACCTAGATCAAAGGCTAGTAACTGAATTAGGGGAATAATGGTAATTGATGTAATTGGGAGTTTATTGGAATTAAATTGGAGAAAATGGATATGTGCGAATTCATAATTCTAGGTTTTTCATTATAATTGTTTCCTCACTAAATTCTTTTGCTTACTTTCTTCATTATGTTAAAGAGTAAATTGATAAAAAAAAAAAATCTTCCCGCATTTGATAAAACTCAAATTGCCTAGTTATTTAGTAAATTGATTATTTGGGAATACGACTAGTCCTCTGGGTTCGATATTTGAACTTAGGTCCAATGTTACTATTGCGTAGAATATACTTATCCTCCTGCGAGTCTTATTTTTATGTAATAATGGTCTTCATATAAGCAATCCAATTTATGCCACTTCAATCTTAAAAGTAACTCAATTTAAATTTGACTATGTTTGGAAAAACTAGCTAAAAGATAAAAGGCTAGTTGAAAGCTGAAAAACTAACAAGTAGTTGAAAATTGAAAAATGGTAGCTAAGCGGAAAAACTAGTTTATTAAATTATAAGTATTTGGTAAAGTTGGTTGTTGAATTAACTAAAAAGTGTAAAATGATAGAAAAGAATAAAATCATGATTTATTTAAAAAGGATAATAAAGGGAATGAATAAATATATTGATGATATAAATAAAAAAATATATAAGAAGACAGAAGCTAAAAGCTAGAAACCAATGTTTTGAAAAATGTTACTTCAAGTAGAATTTCAAAACATGCTAGAAACTATTAAAGAAACTTATTTATCCAACGGTTAAACAAGTTTTTCAATTGGTAAAAAAGCTAAAAACTAGTTGAAATGTCTTGTAGAATATAACTTTTTTTCTCCAATGAGAGTTTCTATTAACAAGTTATTTAACTCATAAATATTTTTTCTCTCTCTCCTATATTTAATACAAATTAAGTAATTCATAAACAATAATTACTTATATAAGTAATTTTCTCCAATTTTAAACAATTCAGACGTGAGACTCTAGAATAATTTGTTTTGATAAGCAACCCATTAAACAATGGGATTCTCTTATAAACATTCTTTTGTCATCATTAATTTAGTCTTTAAATTTTTTTATCATCAAATTAGTTATCACTTTAATACTCCATGAAGACCAATGACATGATGAAATTTTAGAATTTTCTTTTAAGTATTTAATATGTTACTAAATTAGACAATTAATTTTTTTCCATCAATTTTTTATATATTAGATTTTTGAAAGACTAATTTGGTAAACGATAAAATCTTCAAAATATTATCTAATTAATAATAATAAATTTGTAAAACTAATATAAATGCTTATATGGCTTTGAATTACTACTCCTAAAAAAAATTTGTGGATTACTAAATTGAGATTTAATTTGTCTAAAATTAATTAATTAGTTTGAGAAATAACTAATACTCCATTTTATTATGACTTTGGGAAATATATAGCAATGCAAATTGAATTATATATTTCCAAGGTATTGAGCTTAAAGAGCCACGTCGAAATAATAATATAGGTGAGTGGATTCTCTGCTTTAATTGGGTCAGATGAAGATATTTTATATTATACTTTAATAAATCGTAAAGGAAAACAAATGCATAATATCCTTTAGCAGTAAATAAAAGAGAAAAGGGGTAATGATCGGAGTGTATGGATTAGGATTTTTAAATTATACTTTAAATCATCGTAAAGGAAAACAAATGTATAATACGGTACTCTTTAAATACTCGAAGTACACGGCCATTACTCAATTGTTGTAGAAATGAATTATTTCATTTTAATAAGTGATATTGATTTTTTTTTAATTCGTAAAAATTGACAATGTGTCAGGAATTTATAAAATTCACATTCCTTTTTTAACTAACTACATTAGATTTCTTTTGACTTTGAATATTGAATATATAATTATATAAATAATAATAAATTTATTATTTATAATAATTTTACAAAATTTAAATAAATATTTTCCATAACAAATATACCCATTATATATGACAAATGCCGATAAAATTTGTTAATATACACATACTTATTTTTTTAGTAGAATATGTTGATAAATTATAATTAAATAAGATCTTAAAATATATGAATAATATAACTCTTAAACACTAATAATAAAAAAAAAATAAAGATATGTAAATCAACAAATTTTGTTTTTTTATACGTAGCAGCAGTAGCCGGAGTCTTTGACTAGAGTGCTTAATTTCAGAACGAAGAAAGTACCATTTGACCAAACGCTTTACGCTGTTGACTTCGAAAAGCATAATTGGCAAATTTAGATTATAAATTAAAAACTATGCAATTATATATATCATCTCTGTTTTTTTATAAAATAATGTATTTTCTCTTATTTTATCTTTTATGGTTAATTTTATTTAACAAATTAGAGACAAATTATCTTAGATTAAATTTTTTTATTAAGTCTATATCTGGCAAAACAAATTAAAATGTTAATTAAAAACTGGAAAGTTAAGTGATAGTGAAAAATTGATGACTGAAATTTGAAAAACTAACTTATTAAATTATAAATGTTTGATAAAATTAACGGTTGAAGTAATTGAAAAATATAAAATGATATAAAATAATAAAATCATAATTTATTTAAAAAGGATAACTAGAATATTGAATAAATATATTGATGATAAAAATGAAAGAAAATATAAAAATTTAGAAGCTAACATTTAAAAAAATCTAAAAACTATTAGAAATATTTGTTTATCAAACCATCAAACATGTTTTTCAGCCAGTGAAAAAAGCTAGAAGTTAGTTGAAATGTCTTGTTGAGCAAAATCTGTTTGACAAGATTAGCTAAAAAGGTAGCTGAAAGTTAGAAAACTAGCTGGTAACTCAAGACTATTTTTGGCAAAACTAGTTGAAAATTGGAAAGCTAATTGGTGGATGAAATTTGGAAAATTAGCTTACTAAATTGCAAGTATTCGGTAAAACTGATTGTTGAAGTAATTAAAAAGTATAAAATGATAGAAAAATAATAAAATAATTATTTATTTAAAAATGGTTACTAGGAAAATGAATAAATATATTGATTATATAAATCGAAGAAAATATAAAAAGCTTTTGAAATGCTACTTTTAAAAAATTCTCCTTTTAAGTAAAGTAACATTTTAAAAAACACTAGAAACTATTAAAAAACTTGTTTACCTAACCGTCAAACAAGTTTTTTGACTAGAAACTAGTTCAGTTAACATGTAGCATTTTTTAATTGCTGAAAGACTTGTTTGACTGTTCGCTAAATAAGTTTCTTTAGTAGCTTCTAGCATTTTTTTAAAATGCAACTTGAAGTAGCATTTTTAAAAATGTTAGTTTTTACCCTTTTATATTTTTTTTTCTATTTTTATCCTCAATATATTTATCCAATTTCTTAGTTACCATTTTTATATAAATCATGATTTTATTATTTTTATGTCATTTTACACTTTTTAATTACTTTAACAACTAATTTTATTGAACACTTATAATTTAATAAACTAATTTTTCAGCTTTCAATCATCTTTTCTTTTTTGTTAGTGTTGCTGAATATAACCCAAATAACATTTTGTTAGAACAAAGGAGAATATGGATGAAAGTTTGAAAAAAAAAAACTTTAAGTCTCACATCGCTTACGATAAACATTTGAATAGTGTTTGACTCCCTATATAGAGAGAGCTTCTTTCTTCATTTTTTCTTATTCCAGTTGAGAAGCATTTCCTCAACTTTTCTTTCTCCCTCTCATATTTCAGTCGATGCATTTCCGACAAACTTCTTCCTCTTTCTTTCTGTCGCTCTAATATTTCGGTTGGCTATAATAGTGACTTTTTAAGTCATATTTTCGGTTGGCTATAAGAGTGACTTTTCAAGTCATATTTTTCGGTTGGCTATAAGAGTGACTTTTTAAGTCATATTTTCGGTTGGCTATAATAATGACTTTTCAAGTCATATTTTTCGGTTGGCTATTAGAGTGACTTTTCTAATCATATTTTCGGTTGGCTATTAGAGTGACTTTTCAAGTCATATTTTTGGGTGGCTTTAAAGTGACTTTTCAAGTCATACAAGAGGGTGTAATTCTAGAAAGGTTTCCTCAGTGCAGTATGAATCTTATACAGTGATCTGGACTGTTTTATCCTGGGAACTTTGTGGTTGATAGTCTGCTTGCACAATTTTTGGCAGTACCACGAAATGTATTAAAGAAAGCGACATTGTCCGCGACTCAGCTAGTAATTTTTTTGGTTTGCCATAACTTATTGTTACAACAATTTTAAGACGGTTTCGGTTCTGCTATGGCTATCGTAGATATTACTGGCTCGAACAACAATGACCTCAACAAACCTTTTAAGTTTGAAGGGTATCATTTTAAACGTTGGAAACAAAAGATGATGTTTTCTTTAACTATGAGGAAAGTTGCCTATGTTTTGAACATTGATATTCCAGTGATACCTAAAGATGCTGAGAAGGAAGTGAAGGATAAAATGACTATGGAATTAGCTCTTTGGAATGAAAATGATTACCTATGCAAGAATTTCATTCTGAATGGGTTAGCTGATGATCTCTATGATTATTATAGCCCATATAAGTCTGCCAAATTAGTTTGGCTGGCTCTAGAAAAGAAGTATGATACTGAGGAAGCTGGGACTAAAAAGTATGTTGTTAGCTGCTACCTCAAGTATCAAATGACTGATGATAAATCAGTAGAGTCTCAATCCCATGAGATACAGAAAATTGCTCAAGAGTCATACATAGCTGTGATAACTGAGATCAATATGATTGGAGGATCAGATGGATGGTGGGTAGACACTGGCACCTCCTGCCATGTCTGCTATGATCGTGCTATGTTTAAAACATACACGAATGTTGAAAATAAGAAAGTGCTGCTAGGTGATTCCCACACCACTACTGTTGCTGGAACTGGAGATGTTGAACTGAAGTTTACCTCTGGAAAGACTTTGATCCTCAAAGATGTGATGCATACTCCAGAGATGAGAATGAAT
The DNA here is from genome assembly GCF_000004515.6 of Glycine max. Lineage (NCBI taxonomy): Eukaryota > Viridiplantae > Streptophyta > Magnoliopsida > Fabales > Fabaceae > Glycine > Glycine max. Next base: position 50,740,033 of record NC_038251.2, on the reverse strand, counting down.
CTGGTTTCTGGTTTTCTTGTAAACAAGGCTGGGTTTACTCAAACCATAGGTGCATATTTATTTACTTTGACCAAGAATGGGGTATTTATAGGGAAATGGTACGCCACTGATGGCATGTTTAAATTGAATCTTGATTTTAATAAAGTTTCTCCTTCTGCTTACATGTTGTGTGATTTTAATATCTGGCATTCTAGACTTTGTCATATAAATAGTCGTTGCATATCTAACATGAGTAACTTAGGTTTTATTCCAAAGCTATCTTCAAATCACTTTGAAAAATGTTTTTTTTGCAGTCAATCTAAAATAACTAAGAAATCACATAAATCAGTAGTTAAAGAATCTGAGCCATTGGATATAATACATTCTGATATATGTGAATTTGATGGAACATTAACCAGAAATGGAAAATGATATTTTATCACTTTTATTGATGACTGCTCTGATTATACATATGTATATCTTATGAAAAATAAAAGTGAAGTGCTTGACATGTTTAAGTTATATGTAACAGAAATTGAAAATCAATTCAATAAGAATATTAAGAAACTTCGAAGTGATAGAGCCACAAAGTATGATTCCAGTTTGTTTAATGAGTTTTATAATTTGCATGGAATCATACATGAGACGACTGCTCCATATTCACCTGAAATGAACGGTAAAGCTGAAAGAAAGAACTGAACTTTTACAGAATTAGTTGTAGCTACTATGTTGAGTTCTAGTGCAACATCTATTTGGTTGGGCGAAATTTTGTTAACTATTTGTTATGTGCTAAATAGAATCCCCAAATCAAAAAGCAAGATATCTCCCTATGAGATATTAAAGAAAAGACAACCAAATTTGTCTTATTTGAGAACTTGGGGATGTCTGGCCTATGTAAGGATCCCAGACCCCAATAGGGTTAAACTTGCAAGTAGAGCCTATGAATGTGTGTTCATTAGTTATGCTATTAATAGCAAAGCGTATAGGTTTTATGACCTAAACGCAAAAGTGATCATAGAGTCAAATGATGTTGATTTTTATGAAAATAAATTTCCTTTTAAATTAAGGAATAGTGGGGGTACTTCATCCAGTCATCTTCCTGCTATTAGTAGTGAAAATCTTGCACAACTAGAACCAGATATAGAGCATCGAAGAGGTATGAGAGCAAGAATTGCTAAAGATTATGGGCCCGATTATATGGCCTATACATTAGAGGAGGATCCATCAAACCTCCAAGAAGTTTTGTCTTCTTTGGATGTTGACTTGGGGCAAGAAGCCATTAATGATGAGATGGATTCTTTAGAATCTAATAAGACCTGACATTTAGTAGACTTGCCTCCTGGTTGCAAACCAATTGGTTGTAAATGGATCTTGAAAAAGAAACTAAAACCTGATGGTACTGTGGATAAATACAAGGCTCGCCTTGTAGCCAAGGGTTTACGCAAAGAGAGAATGTGGATTTCTTCGACACCTTTTCACCAGTCACTAGAATAACATCTATTTGGGTGCTAATATCTCTTGCTGCTATTCACAGTCTAGTGGTACACCAAATGGATGTTAAAACTGCTTTTTTAAATGGTGAATTGGAAGAGGAAATCTATATGAAGCAACCTGAAGGGTTTATGATTCATGGACAAGAAGATAAAGTCTGCAAGTTAGATAAATCTTTGTATGGTCTAAAACAAGCATCTAAGAAGTGGCATGAAAAGTTTGATAACTTAATAGTCTCGAATGGGTTTAAGGTGAATGAAAGTGACAAATGCATTTACTACAAATTTGTATATAATATTTGCACTATCATATGTGTATATGTCGATGACCTTCTCATATTTGGTTCAAATATTCATGTAGTGAACAATGTGAAATCATTGTTGTGTAACAACTTTGATATGAAAGACCTCGGAGAAGCAAGTGTAATCCTTGGTATTAAGATTACTAGGTCAAAAGAGGGAATTTCTCTGGATCAATCTCACTACATTGAGAAGATCTTAAAGAAATATGACTACTTTGACTGTAAACCTGCTAGTACACCATATGATCCAAGTGTAAAACTGTTTAAGAACACTGGTGAAGGTATACGACAAACTGAGTACGCAAGTATCATTGGTAGCCTTAGGTATGCCACTAATTGTACTAGAACCGACATAGCCTATGTTGTGGGATTATTATGCAGGTTTACCAGTAGATCTAGTAAGGAGCATTGGCACGCTTTCGAAAGGGTAATGAGGTACCTTAAAAGAACCATAAACCTTGGATTACATTATAAAAGGTTTTCCGCTGTACTTGAAGGATACAGCGATGCAGATTGGAACACTCTTTCAGATGATTCCAAAGCAACCAGCGGCTATATATTTAGCATAGCTGGTGGGGCTGTTTCTTGGAAGTCAAAGAAACAGACTATCTTAGCTCAGTCTACTATGGAATCTGACACGATAGCACTAACAACTGCTAGTGAGGAAGCAAGTTGGCTGAGAAGCTTACTTGTAGAGATTCAGTTATGGGAAAAACCGATACCAGCTGTGTTGATCCATTACGATAGTATCACAGCTATTGCAAAAATTGAGAACCGTTATTACAATGGTAAGAAACGAAAAATACGTCGTAAGCACAACACTGTTAGAGAATTACTCTCAACGGAGCTGTTAGAGTGGATCACGTACGCACTAATGATAATTTAGCAAATCCTTTGACGAAAGGATTAACTAGAAAGAAAGTCCATAACACTTCTAAAAGAATGAGACTATTGCCCTTACTGCGATGATCATTCATGATGGTAACCCGACCTAAATGACTGGAGATCCCAAGAACTAGGTTCAATGGGTAATAACAAGTTATGAAGTGATATGAGATGAACATGCTGTTATAAGTGAAAGCAGCATGATTCCTGAAGTAACAAGAGGATGAGTTATGAAAACAAAATTCATAATTCTTAATGAGATTTATACTCTATGTTGAGTGGAGTACCTAGGCTACAAGAGTATTCTTGATAGACTCACCTATGTGAATGTTGAAGTGGGGGCCGCTTCATATGAAATTTTGGGCAAAAATTTCTAGAGCGTTCACTATACCGAGATAGACGTGCATGGCCTTTAATGCACGGACTTTATAGAATACACCTATGAAAAGGTTGTGTGTGGTTTGATGTTGGAGATAGAGTTCAAGACTTCGAGTCACTCTAGTAAAATCTGAATCTTACTCACTATGCAAAGATTCAAGTTGTATGACACCTTTGTTTATGCACAATTTTATGAAATCCTCAAGAATCTTCTTTTCAAATTTCAAGTGGGGGATTGTTAGAACAAAGGAGAATATGGATGAAAGTTTGAAAAAAAAAACTTCAAGTGCAACATCGCTCAAGATAAACACTTGAATAGTGTTTCACTCCCTATATATAGAGAGCTCATTTCTTCATTTTTTCTTGTCCCAGTTGAAAAGCATTTCCTCAACTTTTCTTTCTCCCTCCCATATTTCAACCGATGCATTTCCGGTAAATTTCTCCCTCTTTCTTTCTATCGCTCTAATATTTTGGTTGGCTATAATAGTGACTTTTTAAGTCATATTTTCAATTGACTATAAGAGTGACTTTTCAAGTCATATTTTTCGGTTGGCTATAAGAGTGACTTTTCAAGTCATATTTTTCGGTTGGCTATAAGAGTGACTTTTAAAGTTATATTTTTCGGTTGGATATAAGAGTGACTTTTTAAGTCATATTTTCGGTTGGCTATAATAGTTACTTTTCAAGTCATATTTTTCGATTGACTATTAGAGTGACTTTTTTAGTCATATTTTCGGTTGGCTGTTATAGTGACTTTTCCGGTTATATTTTCAGGTGGCTTTAGAGTGACTTTTCAAGTCATACAAGAGGGTGTAATTCTAGAAAGGTTCCTTCAGTGCAGTGGGAATATTATATAGTGATTTGGGCTGTTTTATCCTGGAAACTTCGTGGTTGATAGTCTGCTTGCACAATTTTTGACAGTGTCATGAAACGTATTAAAAAAAACGACATTGTCCGCGACTCAGCCAATAATCTTTTCGATCTGCCATAACTTATTGTTACAACACATTTCAAAAAAATACTAAAAGTTATTAAAAAATTTTGTTTACCAAACAGCCAAACAAAATTTATAATTAAAAAAAACTAAAAATTAGTTGGAATATCTTGTTGAACATAATCTAAATTAATAATTTTAAATTACTAAAAAATGTTAATATCAATTTTACTTTTCTTGCCCGAAACAGAATATGAAAGTCATAGCGATTCCCATAAATAATGTTCTCTTTAAATCTTTGTTGTTGTTCTTCATATTATCTAACAAATAATAATATCATTAAACACATATGGTATAAAAATTTTACAAGGAAAGAAAAATACTCAAACAAATTAAAGTAACGCATCAGCATATAATAAAATGAAAAGTAATTTTAAAAACATGTTTTAAATATTTCTAAAAAATATTCTTAATTAAAAGTAACATTTTAAAATAATATTAATGAAACAAAAATTAAAAAGTCAACTCTCTCTCTCTCACTCTCCGATGAATGGTATCTATTCCAGGCTTTGAAAGAGATTGTCGAGCAACTGCAACATGAAGACATAGGTCCCACAGAAATTAAGACATGGCTCCTATCTCTTCCCCTATGGGACTTCCTTCTACGCTCTTCGTTCGTTTTGTGTAAATCTGCTCATGGGTTGAATACGAAAATTGGTAGACACAACCAAAGGAATTTTCAAACTTCTAGTTTGAGAGTGCTACGACACTTTTGAAAGTCCGCATCTATTGAAAAATTTAGTTTTTCATAGAATTTATCAACATCTGTAATTAATTTCTTCGTTTAGTTTGTCAACGGTCGTAGGTGTTGCTTTGTTGATTGAGTAACAATATTTTTCTAACAGGGAAAAACTTATATATATATATATATATATATATATATATATATATATATGTTTTTATATTAATCTTAGGTGTTAGTCCTTATAGTTATGAAAGTGATTTTTTTAGTAGATATAATTTATATTTTAATTCTCTTTTAATTCTTATAATTTAAAAGTGTCATTTTTAGTCATTTTAATTTTCTTTTAGTCCTTATAGTTTAAAAGTGACATTTTTAGTTCCTATAATTTGTATTTAAATTATCTTTTAATCCTTACTAAAAAAATATACAAAAATAATTAAGTACAGATTAACTATAAATTATCAACTATTTTTTTTATTACAAATTATCTTACGATAAATTAGTTACGAATTATTTGTTAATATTTTTGTAGTTAATTGTTATTGATAGTACTACTCATATTTTGATAATAATGACTAAAAAAGAATTAAAATATAAAGTACAATGATTAAAAAGATAACTTTTAAACTATAGAGACTAAAAGAGAATTAAAATATAAATTATAAAGACTATAAAAATCACTTTCAAATCATAGGAACTAAAAGAGAATTAAAATGTAAACTATATGGACTAAAGAAATCACTTTTAAACTATAGAGACTAAAAAGGTATGAATCATCAAACTATAGGTATCAAATGAGTAATTTAATTTTAATTTTATTTCATCTTTAATTAAAATTAGAGTTTTTCTTCTATCATCTATGTTAACCCAACTATTATGAAAATCAATAAATTAAACTTTATTTCTAATTAAAAACAATATCATGCAAAAACATTTATGATGATAATTTATGTGTTTTTTTATTTTTATTCTAATTATTATATTTACTTAGTATCTTATAATTAACATTCTCTATTTTATTTATTATGTTCCCTTTTTTTTTTATTATATCGCATTTTCCACTTGGGACGTATCACCCTAATGCGTATCAAATTATATTTTTTTTTTGATTGAGTAGTAATCACAATAGATTTTTCTTTTAAGGAGAATGCTGAATATTTAAAGAAAACAACTATAGAGATATTGAATAAAATAGTGTTTGACTTAGTTTCTTTTAGGCTTATCTCCTGAATTTTATGGTTGTTTGAGTATAAATAAAGATAAAATAAACGGAGAGAAAGAGATATGAAATGGAAATATCAAATTTTTGACTATCTATTTAAAAAAAAAATGGAAATGAAAGTATTTTATAACATAAAAAATATATATAATTTCTGTCAAACATTTAATTTATTTATTTGAACTTATTTTAATTACTAATAAGTTTTTTTTTACACAAGTTATATATTTATTTTTATTAAATTTCACTTATCTAAATAAGTTGATGAAAATTTCTTCACCCCTTTTCTTTGTATTTTTATCCATTCAAACAAAACATTTTGTGTATAATTTCTTTCTATTTTACTTCTACCTTCTAGTTACTTTCTATCTTATTTTTTTTCCTTTCTATTTCACTTCTAATTAATCCAAATAAATTAAATATAGAAAGATGATAAAGGAAGAAACTAAAATTTTAAGAAACTAAGCTTAAAGAAAATTATATTTTTGCAACAAAGAAAATTTTGAAGAAAAGTATATTTTAGAAAGTTAGTTTTAAGAGCTTTTATCTTTTAGTTTTCATTTTCTTTCTTTTTTCAAATATCAAGATTCAAACGCACATTATAATAAAAAATTAATTTAAAATAACTTTTAAACATAAAAATTATAAAATTATCAATTAGATTTAAATTTAAATTTAACATTGATATTTTTAATTTTAAGGTAACTTCAAACTTATATAAAAAATAACTTTAAACTATAAAAAAGTGAGAGTAAATCCCACCTAAATTATTATAAGTTTTGTGAATATATGGATAATTATACTTTTAGTGTTTCCCTTGTCCCATCTATTGAGGTATCGATTATTCATCTAGGAGCGTATACATAAAGAATACTTCAACTGTGCAACAGATTACAAGTTCAAGTACAGAGAGAAAGCTCTTTGATGAAAATAGATTGATGGAAATGAAAGTACACTGAAATGGACCTATTCCATCTTGGGCAACAATAGAAGAAAAAAAATCAATTTGACAATATATACTAAGCTAAATATGTAACTAAAATAAAATTTTATTACATTATTAACTTCAATGTGCTCGTTTTTTTTGTTTTTCTTTTTGTCAATATAAAGAAATTTCAAAAATCATATTCTGAAGCACATATATTAGCACGAGTCCTGTAACAATGGAGTACAAAAGTAAATTAATGTGTTTTTTTTTCAAAAAAAAAAGTATTAAAGTTACACCTTTTTTTAGTGTATAAGTAAGAAAGAAAAAAAAAACTGATAGATATAATTAATAATGTTAAGGAAAATAAAGAAAAAAATAAGAAAAATTATGATAAAGTGAGATCGAAATATAATTAGTCCATTTATGATGATAATAACCCTAGGCCTATTGCTCAGCGTGATCGATCGAAATTAATGGTCTCCATCCAATGGCAAATGATACAAATATAGGTCTGTCTCATTTATAATTCAAGTTCAACCCATGAATTAGGAGCAATTATTGGCAGCTTCTATTACAGGGAAGAAAAGTACTTGAACGGAAGAGATCCATTCTATGCGTTAAATAAATTTATTATTAAAGAATATTTACACGTCCTAAATCGTGACTTTAAATTATACAATAGAACGAGTCCAACACCAAAACATCATGAGGGCACAAGTCAGAGCTCATGACTTGACTTGCATGAAATACTACTCATCGGTATTGTCCTTGGACTCTCTTCACACTATATTAATAATGGAAAGAAGGTTCTCCACTTCATTGAAATTGTTTCACCACTCTTTTTTTCTTTCTTCTCCCTTTTATTCAGCCAAAAGCAAGAGAAAAACAAACACATACACACAGAAAGATAGAGAGAGAAGATAAGATGGGTGTGAACGAAGATTTCAACCAGGATATTGATTATGATCATCATGAGTATGTGGATGATGATGATGTTCCTCTTCCGGGGTTTCGATTCCACCCTACAGATGAAGAACTTGTTAGTTTCTATCTTCAAAGGAAGCTTGACAAGAAACCCATCAGCATCGAGCTCATCAAACAGATTGATATTTACAAATACGATCCTTGGGATCTTCCGAGTATGTTTGTTGTTTGCACTCTAAATTAATTATAGCTTGGCTACCCTTTTAATTAATTTCTTGATCTTCTTCTATTTCTCTTCAGTATAACTTCAAAATTCTAGATGGTTTTCTTACAAATAAAGGAAATATTAAGAGTAGGGTCTTCATCTGAGATATTTAGCTAGAAAAAATGGTACCCATGATTAAGTTACTTGCCTCTTTGGCTAGATTCTATAAGTATGTATGATCATCACACTTATATGCATACTATAAAGTTTGATTAAGATGGGTAAACATAAACATATCTACTTTTTGGCCTCACTATAGAGAGGATCAACTTTGATTCATTTGGGGTAAATGAAATCACACTTGCATGAGTCCTTAATTGTATGGAAATATATCATCTCTTTCTAGCACTCATGTATTCTGTTTAATATTCAGCTTACAAACTGTGAGGCTTTCCTTTCAAACCAAGACACATCAGAAGAGTTTCTCCTGAACTCTCTCTTTCTCTCTCTCATGAGCAACTACAAGAAGAACAAAAAACAAGCTTATATATAACCCAGATTTAGTCATTATCATTATTTTTGTAAGAAAAATCATACATATAAATATTCTTCAAATTTCAGACCTAACATCTTGATACACAATAGTCAATCACAATAGAACTTCAAGTATTCTAATGAATTAACCTACTTTTCAGCTTAGTGAAACTTTGTTTCTTTTATTTTTTTTCCTCTACCCTTATTCTTCTTTTTCGTTAAGCCAACTATATAATTAATCATCTTCTGATTGCAACCATTTGTGCATATGCAGAAACCAGTGCCACTGGAGGAGAGAAAGAAGGGTACTTCTTTTGCAGAAGAGGGAGGAAGTATAGGAACAGCATAAGGCCTAACAGAGTCACTGGCTCAGGGTTCTGGAAAGCAACTGGCATAGACAAGCCAGTGTACTCACATGGAGGAGAAGGCAATGACTGCATTGGCCTCAAAAAAACACTAGTGTATTACCGTGGCAGTGCAGGCAAAGGCATCAAAACTGATTGGATGATGCACGAGTTTCGCCTTCCTTCTAACACAGACAACAACAACACCAACCTTCGCAGCTCCAAGAATTACGTAGATGTTCCCCAAGAAGCCGTAAGAAATTTATATATACAAGTAAACTTTTTCTAATACATTGTTTCTCAGTTAACCTTAATTAGCATGATTATAGGGTTCAAACCATTTGTAGTTGCTATAGTAGTTTTTTTCCTCAAATCTATATGTACTTTAAAAGTCTGATTTTAATTATGTCCTTATGTATAATTTCTTTTGCTTTAAGGAATTGGTGTCTAATTTGAATGATGATATATAGACATCCATACTTTACTGACATCTAGCTGACACTTCTCATTTTTTTCCTATTTATTTTTTTATCACATTATATCATCAATTACTTATCTTTTTTCTTTTTTTTTTTTATCTCTCTCAATGTGTATAAGTAAACCCATAGGATGTCCAAGAATCATTTTCGAATTTGAAAACCAAACTATATAGTATATAAATTCATATAAGGGTAACTTTTTCTGTACGTTATTTCTTGATCATTCTTAGTATCACGAACAAATTATAAAAATTTCCAATGTTCACAACTTTCTTTGATAATAGTAATTTCTTTTCATCGTTATTATGTGTCTTAACCTTAACACAGACTAACTAATTCACTTTCTTATAATGTGCAGGAAATTTGGACATTGTGTCGAATTTTCAAGAGAAATGTCTCACAGAGGAAGCACACGCCAGACTTGAAACAAATATCAGCTAAGCGCCAATCCATTCATGACAAGAGTTCAAGAATGAGCAATGTGGAGTTCAATACTACTAATCAAGAATCATATATAAACTTTGGTGGCCACTATCACAATGAGCAGAAACCTACCATTAACTACACAAACAGTGATCAAAGGAATCAGTATCATGTGATGACTCATCATCAGTTGTGTGCTCCGGTGGCACAGCAGCATCAGCAACCTCAACAACTAACTTCACCATCTTCTAACTTTTGGATTAACAACCCACCTGGGAACGACTTCTTCACGTTTGATAACTGGGATGAGCTTGGATCTTTAGTGAAGTTTGCGGTTGATTCGCCTAGCTTGTAGATAAAAGATGTGCATGGTTCCATGTTGGGTTGATTAGATGTTAATTAGAATGAAATATACTCCCTCCCAGTCTTTTTTACAAGAAACAAGTTTTAGACACACTAAAATTAGTTTCTTATAAAAAGAACTAGAGCAAGTAAATCCTAATGAGTGCGTTTGCATGTATTAGAGAGTATTGATGTTGGTGGTCATAACTTTTAGTAGCAGACTTGTTGACATGATATGTATGAATTTGTTGCTTCTTACTAGTTCATATATACAAAAAATCTTTTTAAATTTTCTTTGTAAAAGTGTTAATTTAACTTAATTTAATTTGATTTCAGGATGTTACCGTAAAATAAAATTGATTCACGATGAATTATCTTTTAGTCGCTATTACTTTGTAACTTAATTACTATTTTTTTATACAATAGCGATAATAAAAATGGAACATAAATCTCTATGCATCTACTTCAGCCTCCTAAATCCTACGGTCGATTAATCCTGGCACATATAACTAAGTTACTATTTGGGTTATAATAGTTAACCTTTTTTTTTTTTCTCTTTTATGATTTAGTAAGCCTACGTATATAATTTTTTTTATATAATTGCAATGGAAGCTCATTGTTCAGAGTTCATACCATTGAAATGACAGTTGCAGAATATACTCTTTCTGTCATTCTTCTATAGTTCAGTTTGTTAATTAATTGGTTTATCAATAATACACACTCGCTCACACATGTTAAGTATATTCCTTTGTAATAATCTTTCTGCTTTCCATCTTATGGCATTCATTAATCAGTTTAAATATGTTTCTGTCCCATAAGTGAGAACTTTATTTTTGACTTTTTTAAGTTTATTTTTTTTAATTTTAATCCATGTTTGTATTTTTTTTAATTTTAATTTTTATAAGTTTTTTTTTAATTTTTAGTCTTTATAAATTTTTATTTTTTTTTTAATTTCAATTTCTATAAGCACAAATTTATGAAAATTATAAGTAAAAAAAATTAGAATGTTAAAGAAATTAAAATTAGAAAAACACAAACTAACAAAAACTAAAACCTAAAATTAAAAAGACACAAACGTATAAAAACTTAAAATAAAAAAAATTACAAGGACCAAAAATAAAAAACACTAATATGTGAACAAAAATATATTTAAACCCTCGTTAATAATTAGTAAATAAATGATAGATATTAATTCATTTGAAGTATTCTGTCAGAACAACGTAGCTCTTCCATATTCAACTCATTTAGAAATCTTGATTTTTAGAAGAAAAGAAAAGTCATCAACTTGCAGATATGAAAATTAATACTAATGTAGGTATAAAATGTAATGTTTGTGCAATTCCAACAAGATATATCTCGTCAATTGAGTTTAAAAAAATCTTGTTAATTTTCTCAAAGAGAAATTTACTTGTACAGTATATTCGTATAACGTTTCATAGAAAAATGAGAGATATGATGTAGGATTAAAAAGGGAAACAATATGTGCATAGATAGATTATATGATATAGAGAAACAGAAAGAAAAATAATATTAAAAGATGATTATGGATAATATAATATTTTTAAATGTTAATTTTCGGATAAAAGAATTAAGGGCTCAAGAAAATGTTTATTTTATAAATGATTATAAATTTTATTACCTGTTTTTGTGAAAAGCAAAGATAAAGATATCATAAGAGGGAGTATATATAAGGGTTATTCTCATGTAAACCATTACACCATTAGGCTTACAATCAGAGGAATACAGAAAGGCATCAGCCACAAGTCAGGAAAAAAAAATCAGAATTGTAATTTTTTTTCTCAATAATCCATGTCGAGATCTAACTTTGAGTGAAAATAATATCATGCTTTTTTCCTATAGAACAATATATCATTCCTTAGAAACTAAATAAACAAGACAACCGCATGCCAAATTAATAAAGATAATTTCCTTACTTTACACACCTAAGCTGACCAAATTGAACAAATTATAACCTATAAGAAGAAGGCAACACAAAAGAGAAACCAAGCCAATGAAAAATATTATCCAAAATATTATTGTAAGAGAAAGAACAAGAGGTATGTTAGGAGTAGTGTGATTAGTTAGACATATTAGTTAGTTCTTAATAGTTTGTTAGGGATAGTTAATTGGCATATTTCCTCAAACCAATTCGTCTGAGAATTCTGATGATAAGGTAAATAAGTGATTAGAGTCTTCTTAGAAAACTATAGAAAAAGACAATGCGGACCAATGCCATCAAGATTTACCCCCTCTAGATTTTGTAGGGATCCTAATATCCTATTCAACGTCAATCTATGAAAATGCCAACAAATTTAAGGGGGCAAGGCACTTTCAAATTTTGTTAAGCACCACATTCTCATATAAAGAATTAGATCCTGTAACAAAGGGAAAAGAGTAAAATATTGTAAGCTGAACAAAAAATATAATAAAAATGAGAAACATTCTCATTCCAATATCATATACCTTTCTCCCCTTTTACCAATACAGCAGAAGAGACAGAATAAAGGTGTCTTCCAACTTCACACCCAAAAGTTTTGAGAAGGCATATCTTGAAGAGACATATTCCAATCCAATTGAAATTGGTAGCATAAAAATCATTATAAAAAAATAATAACAAATGAAATTTTTTATTAGAAAAAAAATGTAAAATTTACTTATTCATTAGAGATTAAAAAAAATAAAAGATCAAAAATAAAATTATTATTTTATCAGGAACAAAAATTAAAAAAAAATATTAAAAATAAACATAAAATTCAAGTGTTTATTAAGAATCACAAATATATTTTATACTTCCTATTAATTATATTCATACTTTTTTAAAATTTTATTGATATTATAAAATAATAATTCTACAGGCATCTAAAAAATTTAGTAAGTTATTAAAAAATTAAAATAAAATTTATTAATTTATTAGAAACTTGAAATATATATTAACCTTTTATTAAAATATCAAACATAATGGAATGAAAGAAGTAAATTTTACAACAAAGTTTATATTTGAACTTTGCAGTCCCAAACAAGTTGTATTCTGCAAGGAGAAAGGTTGTGCTTGGCCTGCGTTGATTGCTTTGTCCCTTGTGTAATGACTAATGATCGTTAGGAATCGATGGATCACCTCCTTTTCCCATGCATATGCGTGTGCATCGCTGACTTTTGACATTGTTCATTTTCAGATTGCATTGCTCATTCAACTTTTGTAGGTATGTTGTTAAAAATGAAAGAAAAAAAAAAGATTTGGATATTTTTTCCCAATCTACATAAAAATTAGATCTTAATCATGATTCTTGTTGGTCGAAGTCGGAAAAAAGCAATATATCCCTGTTCATTTGTTGAAGCTCTCAATGCAAGGTAAAGTACAATTTCTAAGTTATCTAATGATGTAGTCAGTATAATTTGTTAGTTTGTCTTTTAATTTGTTACATGTTCTTGAATAGGGTGATTTTATATTGAATGCATCAATTATCAATACTTCTTATATTTACTTAATAAAATTGCTTTCTTGGCGAATCAAAAAGAAATTAAATTTGGAAACAATTAAAAAAAAGACCTTATACGCCAAGCAGACCAAGCAATGATCCGATTTAGGACTAACTAAAATATTAGTCCATAAACGCAAGTTTGTTTGGTATGTTCCTTTTAACCCAGAGACCAATTAAACTTATTAAAAAATATGTATTATTTTACAATATTATACTTTCATTTACTTAAAACTACTTGATGTGTGGTTGGGATTATTAAGTATTTAAATAATTACTACTTAGTGTTTAGTATGTTTTGACTATTTTCTTAGTATATTTATATTTATAATTTCTTGATATAAAAATGCTAGAGATATTAATTTTTTATGTTTTATTTATGTAGATAAAGTTTTCTTTTAAACTTTACTATTTCATGAATTCATATATATTTTATTATATGTTTCATTAATCTTAGATAATTTCAGCTTTCCTATATATATACATACATATATATATATATATATATATATATATATATATATATATATATATATATATATATATATATATATATATAAAATCAGCTTTCCAATTTTTTTCATTTTTAAATTTTTACTATTATTGGATCAGCAGACTAGTCCATTAATCCCGGGCTAAGAGGGTTATACACACACACAAAAAAAAGATGATGATTCTTGTATTTCTCAAGTTGCCTCTTAGATGCTTTCCTGAATGTTTTTATTTTTATCTTTTGAATTGGTGATTTCGGAAACCAAAAAAAGGAGTTATACAATACAATCAGAGACCTATTCCAATCCAATTAAAATGAGTTGTACAATAACAAATGATTGGAATATGCTCAATTTAGAACCAGATTTGGCCACAACTCATTTTAAAACAATACAATGACTTTCTCATTTTCACAATCCGAAAATTTACTCAATTTATTTTATTTACCTATAAGTTCGAGAGTCCCACCCAACTAAATTGTCTACTTCAGTTAGAGCATCTTTTCATTTTTTGCACCTAGGCTCTCCCTCATGTTTTGCAAAGGATTGCTCGTAGTTTCCACTGTGCTTCCTCACATGAGATGGATCTATGTGGTAGAATGTAACAATCTCATTTTTTCGTAAAATAAATTAAAAAAGATTTTTATTTAAAAATAAATAAAGTTTAAGAAAATAATGAGATTTTTAATTAAATAAATAAGAAGAAATAATTTTATTAATTAAAATAATAATTTTAAGGTAAATAAAATAAATATATGTTCTTAGAAAATAATAAAAAATATTTTATTTATTCATTTGATATGGAGTAAAATATAGTTTCTTTTTTTTAAAATAAAAAAATAGAGTGAATAATAAACTAAGAGTATCCTAATTATAAATTGAGACATATTAGGTTAGTTTTTACATTTACTACTACAAAATAAGGCTACTACGGCACTGTATCAAGGATGGTCCTAGAAAAAATCGTCATCTTCAAAAATATGGTGGCATTTTTGTAAATAATCTAAAATTTTCAAAGTCAGTTATTGTAAAACCGTCTTTGAAATATCTTTTCAAAGATGATTTTTGTCAAAACCATCTTTAAACTAAGATATTCAAAGTCGGTCTTATATAGGAATCGTTGTAGGCCTTTATTTTTCATTTACACTCGTGCCTATTCCTCTTCACATCGCGCCCCTTCCTCTCCTCTAGAGTTTACATACCTAGGTAGCGCTGCTTAAACCCGAGGCTTTCCAGAATCTCGCCAGAGAAGTGGTTGCAATGGTTTGTAACACGTTCTTCCTCATTCCCCTTCTTCTTCTTCTTAAACCCTCACTTTTACAATCTCTTCCCCTTCATCGTCCAAAATGTGAACCCTACTGTGTCATTTTGTGAACCGCTTGAACCCTAGTGTGTCATTTCATGAACCATTGTAGCTTCTTCTTCATTATCCTCACGTGTAGGGGGAGTTTGAGAAGGACTTGCAGCACTAGTTTGGAACATTTCTCTGACAAAGAGTTCACGAAGAAGATTGAAGATCTCACACTCAAACATGGTGTTTGTAAAATGGATCAAACATCAAGTGGATGTCGTGTTCATCAGTTCAAGAGTTACCTATTGCACAAACTGGAAAAGGTACATTGGCTTTTATTTTCTTACAGTTCTTATAGTTTTTTAATGTTCTATTTTTTAATCTTTGGTGTAAGCATAGTGGTGAATATTATTCTCTAATAGGTTGTTTTCATTGGTTAGCCATAGGATATTCTCGCTTGATTATCATATATTGGATACAAAAGCACAAAAGCAATGTGATTGAAGGTGAGTTTATGCCCAATTTCACCTTTTATTTGTATCCTTTTACCTTATTTTCTCGTTTGCCTTAATAACTGTACTGTGAATGATAGGTTAAGGAACTAGCCATATTAGTAATTTTCTATCCAATGAAAATGGGAATTTTCTATCCTTCTATGGTGAGGTGGAAGGTAATGAAATGTGACTTAGTCAGTACACCAATTAGCAATTTGCATGTTATGTATTCATTCATATGTCGATCTCCTTCTACTTGAATATTTTTAGCCAAACATTGATTGCTTTTGGTTCAATGGTTAACTAGTCTTGTCCCCTAATTGAACCTTCCAATAAATGTCAAGGATGGTGAATTAAGAACATGCTTGAGCAATGGTACAATTTTGTGCCAGATACTGAAGAAGCTACAACATGGTACCGTGAATGTGGTAACTCTTTTTAACCTTTTACTAATTCTAACTGTAATTGGCAACTTGATTTGAGATATACCTTTTAGCATGGATTCTCTTATGTAGGTTAGTGAACCAAATAATTTTCTGTCATCACAATCAGAAAATGTTAAATCATTTCTAAAAGCTTTGGATGGAATGGGATTGCCCTGGTTTGAAATATCTAACCTAGAGAAGGTATAAGATGCCTAACTTTGTAATAAATCAGGCATTATTATTGTTGTTGAGTTTAAATTGATACCCTGTTAGTGTAAAGATTTTTATACTATTTTAATTTAGACTTTTAACCAATTACAAAATAACTCTACTACTCTAAATATATCTATAACATCTCAATTTTCGTAAACTAGATTAAAAATGATTGTTATTTATAAATAAATGGAGTTTAAAAAAATGATGAGATTTTATAAATAAATAAATAAGGAGATATAATTATTAATTAAAATAATGATTTGAGAGAAAATAAAAATGATATCTTATTTATTTGTTTGATAGAGAATAAAATAAAGTTTGTTTTTATAAAATAATAAATAATAAATAAATAAAAAGAGTAAATAATAGGTCGTAAATGCCCCTAGGTATAAATAGCAACATGCTAGGTCAGTTTTCAGACTGACTCCTCAGCCTCCTCTGCCTCACAATTTCGTTTTTTCTCTCTTCTCCCAAAACCCTCTCTTTTCTCGTAGGCCACCTAACCTGTCTCAGAAAAACGATGATCTCGGACTCGTTTACCGTTGGATCGTCGTGAAATTTGAGTACTAAGTTTGCATCTCAATTCCGAGCATTGTCACCGTTGGAAATTTTGATATCATGTTTGAGCTGAGAGAAATACCTTTAGCATTGTAGCCTTTTCCTTTCCCGCAAAAACCCAAAATGGTCTCAGTAAAATTATGATCCCAGTTTCGTTAACCGTTGGATTTTCATGAAATTTGGATATGCTGTTCAAAATTCAATTTCGCACACTTCCACCGTTGGGATTTGCGAGATAATATTCTTGGAGGTAGAAAAAGGAATCGCATGAAGATAGTACAAGTGGAGGTTTCAATCTCTTCTCCGTCTCTCTGATGTTTGAGAATTCTATCGAAGCAGTCGGAGAAATAACTGAAGGAATCTCAGAGAACCGCTAGAGATGTTGCTATCGTTGTCGGAAGACACGTGAGTCCGCTTAGAGGTAAGGGATGAGTTATTCACAGTTGGGAATTAATGAGAACATGTGTAGGGATCCTTAGAGATACCAATTAGAATGGGTTTTGGGGTGTTTTTGCAATTTTCATTTTATCCTTATAATTATTACAGTGAATTATATATGTTTAACAGACCAATTTTTGTGAAATTGATATGCTATTGTGTTGAGCGTGAACCCTATAAATCGAGTATTTTTTCTAATTAATATGAATTGATGAAATAAAGTAAGGAGAAATTTAGAGAGAGATATTGATTTTGTATTTTCTCTTTTTCTTGTTGTTTAGGTTTTTATATATAATTAAAAAAAATTAATATCATAATTGAAACTGACCAAAGTGTTCATATAATTATTTAGAATTTGTGCATTGAAAGCTTACTTTGAAATTTGTGATTCAATATGATGTATGCTAGTTTATAGATATAGAGGTAGTTATTTATATTAATAATTTATGTAAATAATATTGTAGAGTGTTATAGTATGATTCCAAAAATTATTAAGTGTTGGAGTTTGAGAATATTATGGTTAAATTTCATGAACATGTGTATGTTGTACCTTATGAATATCATTGGGAATGTTATGAGATGGTTGATGTGATGTTATGAGATGTTAAAGTGTGGGCATGATATTCGATTGTGAATAAGTGGATGTGTTAACACTTGATGTTACATTAATTATATCGTGAGCTATGAATTATACAATAACCCGGCCAGTGTTTATGTGCAGTGTTAAAGAGAAAATATAGGTCCCTAGTTAGGAACCAGTGTTAAATTGTAGCGCAATTGTGTTAAACATGTTTGAAACATGAGTGTGAGGTCGTGGTATTGTATAATTCATGAGCAGTGTTTATAAATGAAATATGTGATGAATTATGGAATAATATGTTGCCTTGAGATTATAATATTGTTATTGAGATTGAGTAAAAGTGTAAAGTAGAATATGTGTTGAATTGTGAGATACGTGAAAGCATGTGATGGTGGATTGTGACATTATGAAATGTGAAATTGTGAATGAGTTTTGGTTGTGAATAAGTGTGTGATTAACTCTTGATGTGACATTATTTGTGTGTAAGCTGTGAATTGTACAATAATCCGACCAGTGTTATCTTGAGAAAAGTGTAAATGCGCAGTGTTAAAGAGAAAGTGTAGGTTCCTATTTAGGAACCAGTGTTAAATTGTAGCGCAATATGTTGTATGTGTTTAACACACAAGTGTGAGGTCATGGGTATTGTATAATTCACGAGCAGTGTCTGTGTGCTAAAATTATTTTAGGGGTTGGACCTGAATCAGGAGGGAGAGGCCCTGACGGACTCTTCAGAGTGTAGGCCTTGGAAGTCACCGGGTTTGAGTGCTCCTTTAAGCCTATGTTGATCCCATATGGTTGGAGCATTCTCGCAAAACATCGTGACCCTGACTGGTCTCCCTATGATCTTACTTAGTGAGAGCGACCTGACAAACCCATTGTTTGGTGTGTCTTGTTATGTACTCCTAAGCGCCCCAGGATGGTTTTTCACTGACATGGTACCACATTGCATATAGGCTTGAGTCTTAGCATAACTGTCTCATGCGCTTGCTAATTGTTTATTATAAAATTGATGTGTTATTATGTCTTGGTCAGAGCGTGTGATTCTTGTGTAATGTGATTGATGATTAAAAAGTGAACTTTGAATGACAAAGTGGTGGAATTACGTGAATTACGTGTAATTAAGTTTTATTTGGTTTATATGATATGTATATCTAGTTGTCTTGTTTCTCTATTAGTTAGGAATGTGATAACTCACTCCCCGTGTGTTGTTTGTGTTTGGATCCTGTGATGATCTTGAACTTTGTGTTCGGTAGAGCAGATGACTAGGTGAATTGCTTTAAGGAACCATGTGCTGAAGGACGTCGGGACAGAATGCTCTGATAGGATGTGGCATTGGGGTATAGGGTTTTATAGACGGCCTTGTTTGAGCCGAAGTGAATTTATTATTTATTTAGAAAAGTTTTATGATGATGTTAGAAAGGTGAATGTGAGCCTGCTACCCTCTTGAAAGGCTTGTATTTAAATATGTTTTAAAAACTTGAATTAAGTTTAATTTTTTTTAATTATTTCTTTTATTATTAGTACATATATGTGTGGGGTAGATGGTGTCACAATATCTTTTAGGACAGTTAAGTACCCCTATTATGGCAAGTCCGATGAATTTTATTGAACTCAGACTTGTGTGTTTAAGCATACAATATTAAACATGGTGACATGGTTATGTTAACAATTAAGAAAACTTATTTGTAACTTGAATTTCCTAAGAAACAAAATTTGTAATGTCCTAGCTTGTACTACTAAAAAGCTATTATAAAAAGTGTTGGTACTACTCTCTAATCAAAATTGGCATTTCATAGTAGTAGTTACTAGTTACTAAGAAGAAATACTGATGTTAACTAGAGAATAATGTCAAAAGAACTTGAGACATTATATCTTTGTCCTAAAGTTTAATCTTAACTTTTGTATGGAAGACCTTTTCCTTGAAAATTCATGTTAAATACTATTTGTCTATCAACATTTTCCAAATATATGGTGTTCTTGTCTTTAAGTGATTAGTTTTAGTCATTTGTATATTCTACATAACCATCAGCTTCATAATACACCATGTTGGTCATAAATTTCATGAGGAGTTTCAACTGAAACCTGGGTAATCTATGATGAAACTTTTATCACTCAGGTACTTGACATATTTCTAATTGGAAAATAACACTAAAAATGGTTAAGTTTTATCCTTGGAGAAATTAGTTTCATGTTGTATGTATTATGAAATATTTGGCCCTTCAATATAGGCTGAAGATGCTAAAGCAGAACTGACTCAGAAGGCTCAAGAATATGAGAATCAATTGAAAGCATTAAGAAATAAGGTAATGGTTTCTTTGCAGTTTGCATGATAAGCAATAGATTAGTACACTTTGAGAGGCAGGACAAGACCAAGAGGTTTTAGTTAAAACTTGGAATACAAGACTTAGAAGCACTTTGTTAACGGTTTGGCAAGTGCACCAAATGTTCAAGTAGTAAAACTCGGAAGTCCAAGTGTCGAATTTCATAAGGATTTTGATTTGTACTTTTATTGTATAATTTTCAATTCGTAAGGAAGAAATAAAGAGTGATGTAAAATAAGTAAAAGAATGGTAATAGATAACAGCTAATGGTAGAGAAAATAATAGAAAGCAAAATAACTAATTAGAGAAGTCAATAGAATGAGAATGTTAGGATCTAGCATGCCTTGTTTGCCTAGGATCTATGATTTTTGGATTTTTCTTTATCAATTAGGTGAATTTATCCTACTCACATCTATTCGATTACTTGCCCTTGATGCATCATAATGACAAACCTATTTTACCTACCTATCTCCCAAATGCCTTTGTAAAGATTCAATAGATAAAATGCATGAAGCTTTGATTCTAGATGTGTGCTTTAATGCATGTGCATAATGTTATCATCCTATGTCTAGTAATGATTTCATTATGATATCTTTTCTTTTTGTTCTATTATAAGTTATCCTCTGTCGAGCGCCTAACCCCTAAAACTGATACATGCATATTTTCTTTGTATTTCTATTAGAAGTTACCCTCTGCCGAGCATCTAACCCCTAATATAATGTAAATATAAGCAATGCATGAGAATATAAATAAGAAAAGACAATAGGATAGAAACACATGTGCATTGATAAATATGGAGTACATCATACATCTCTTTGGCTTTTTAGGCCTATCAGGCCTTAACTAGGGGTTTAGCATCTCATAGCCATTGAGGTCCTTACACTGAAATGGGGGTATAAGAATTGGTGGAGGAGAAGGGATGGAAGAAGGGAATAGAAAAAAATGATGAGAGAGAGAAGAGAATTCCCTAAGGAAGAGTTCTCAGGCTTTAGGTAGGTATGAGAGTGCTCTGAGACTCGGTGTGTCCTTTCTCCTTGGCTTGACTCTCTTTTTATAGTTGTTGAAGTGAATTTGGGCCTTCGTACTCTCGCTTAGCGCACTCTGCTCACTCATCGCAAGTGCATGCTTTTGCGCTTAGCGTGTGTTGTGCGCTTAGCGCACCTTGGGCTGGGCCTCATGCTAAATCCTCAACTTTTTGTAATTTTTGTAGCTTTTTTGCTTTTAATCCCTCTAGTTTTTATATATGCAGGCCATAATTTGGAAAAACATCAATTCCTAACAATTAAGCACGAATAACTGCTAAATAATTGTTTTTAAAGACAATTTCACTTTATTTTTCATTATCAAAAGCACATTTATTTAGCAGTTATCACACTTGGTGTTCTCTAATCAAAATAGGAGTTTCGCCTTAGTAACCTATGCTAAAACTTTTACTACAGATTCTTGAGATAAAACTAATTCTGATTGGAAAATAGCATAAGAAACATATAAGGAACTATATTTATGTGTTATTGTCCAATTTGTTAAGTGTGCTTTTCTAGGATATGCTATTACTCAAAAAGGGTATGTTTGTTATGATCCACAGTCCTGTCGTATTAGAATCTCTAGGAATGTGGTTTTCTTTGAAAATCAATATTTCTTGCCATGGTTTATTGACCCACCATCTTCCTCTTTATCTCCTATGCCACACTTTTCATATTCTTCCACAATTGTGGAACGGTTCAAGCTTGGTTTTGTGTATAAAAGACGTCGTCCAGCTGATTTTAGTTCACTTCATGATTCTGCCTCGACACTAGATCTTATCACTCCTGTCATACCTCTTCACCGGTCCATTCGACCATCTAAACCCCCTGATTGGTATGGTTTTTATACACCTGTATCTCTATCAGCTACCTTGTCTTCTATTTGCATTCCCTCTTATTACACACAGGCTATGGAACATGAATGTTGGAAACAAGCAATGCAAGAAGAACTACGAGCACTTCAAGAGAATCAAACTTGGGACATTGTTTCTTGCCCTCCCACAGTCAAACCTATTGGAAGTAAATGTGTTTTCTCTATCAAGCTTCGTTTTGATGGCTCTTTGGACTGCTATAAAGCTTGATTAGTAGCCCTTGGTAATAAATAGGAATATGGGGTTGATTATGAGGAGACATTGGTTCTGTTGCCAAGATGACTACCATTCAAACCATCCTCGCCATTGCTGCTTCTAAATCTTGGCCGCTGCATCAAATGGATGTGAAGAATGTCTTTCTTCATGGTGATCTCAAAGAAGAAATCTACATGAAGCTTCCATTTGGAATGACTACTCCCTCTCCTGATGATGTTTGTAAACTACGACGTTCTTTATATAGGCTTAAACAGGCTCCTCGGGCTTGGTTTGAGAACTTATCTGGATGATCTAATCATTACGGGAACTGATAATGGATTGATTACTAAGCTTCAAGTCGTGCTACATGCAACATTTCGCATGAAAGATCTTGGCCAACTCACATATTTTTTAGGATTGGAGGTACATCATCGATCCAATGACATATTTTTAAACCAGCATAAGTACATTTAAAATTTGATAACTTTGGCTGGTTTGGAAGGCACTACTTCAGTTGATACTCCTATGGACGTAAACGTCAAATACAGGAAAGCTTAAGGGGATCTTTTGGCTGATCCAACTCTCTATCGGCGTTTGGTAGGAAGTCTTATCTACCTAACGACAACTCGACCTCACATATCATATGTTGTTCAAGTCAACCAGTTTATGTCTTCTCCTAGACATCTTCATCTTGCTGCTATTTGTTGCATTATCCACTATCTTATAAGGTCCCTTACACGTGGGTTATTCTTTCCTCGAGGCTCAACTTTACCCATCGGTCTACTACAGGTTGGTGTATGTTTCTTGGCGGTGCCCTCATTTCTTGGAAATGTAAGAAACATGATTGTGTTTCTAAATCTTCTACTGAGGTTGAATATCGTTCAATTTCTTTTGCTTGTTCTGAAATTGTGTGGTTACACAATCTTTTGGAGGAGCTTGGATTTTCACAGCCTAGCTCTACCCCTCTTCATGCTGATAATACAAGTGCTATTCAGATTGCTGCAAATCCTATGTTTCACGAATGAACCAAGCATATTGAGGTTGATTATCATTATATCAGGGAAGCCTTGACCAGTAAAGTTATCTCACTTCCTTACATCTCCACAGATCTTCAAGTGGCTGATATCCTTACCAAAGTTATGACTAGACAGCGCCATCAGTTTCTTGTTGACAAATTATTGTTGGTTGAATTACCAACATCAATTTGAGGGGGGATGTTAATGTATATTAATGTAATTTATTACCTATTTTAATAGGTTTATAGCTGCAATTTATTACCTATTTTAATAGGTTTATAGCTGTTAGGAAATCTCCATAATCTCTCCTTCCCGTGCATATCTCTGATAATAGGAAATCTCCTAGAATCCCTCCCTTCCTTATATAACTCTTGTAATCTCTCAATCTCCTTGAAGAGCATATATTTTGCTATCTATTTAAGAAAGAAAAGCCCTAGAAGACAGATATGTTTTTCCAAAAACAAAAGCTCTTATCATTCTGTAAAATGTTTTCTAGCCTCTTGATATTTTGACAGATCTTACCACACTGATATTGTTTAATTAAAAATTGTTTGATTGTTCTTATAATAGGTCTCACAACACTCATATAGAAACTTCTTGATCTTTTCCTTTCACTTTCACATTATAGATTATGATGTTTACATATCATTTTTGTTATATTATTTTTAAAATAATAAAACGAAAGAAATCGATATATTATTATTTTACCATCGCATGTTGTGTTACTTTTCTATATATTTTGTGGCATTAAATGGTAGTTTTCGAAAAAGGTGAGCACTATTATGTGGCTTTAGGTGGTGGCTCTAAGAAAAAGCGAGCACCACTCACTTTTGAATTTGGCATCTCATTGAATTGTGATCAATTGAATGCCTCGTCATTGTGCCACCACCAGATCTTGATGACCAAGACACACTGTGGTGTCACATTTTGCAGTAATTTACAAAGTGAACACATTGTAAGCTTCAAAGTCATTTTTCATTCATCTCTGGATTAGAGAGATCAAGAAATGCTTTTCAGTTTAGTTGCCAAGGTTCATCTTTTTGTTTGAAATATTTAGCCGCCATACACCACTTTCTGACTCACTCTGTTAAAGCTGAACTGTCCTAGATCTGAGATCCTCATCTAAAGCCACCACTACCTCATCATTTTGTTTTGGTAAGCAAAGAAATTATTGATAATGATTGAATACATAAGGGTACTCAAACCCTTACAAAATAGTCATAGATATTTATTCTTGTTTACAGTGCATATCACAAAATCACCATCAATCCTTAGTTGGTCTGAAAAACTCGGTTCTCATTTCTGAAAAAAGAAAGTGATTGAATCCATCTACAGCAAGCTATTGCATCTACTTTATTTTAATTTCAGGTAATAGAAGCCACACCCTAAAGTTCACTAGAATGAGATCCAAATTCCTTAATTGGCTCAGCAGTGTGTGACAGTTATTGTAAATTTCCGGATACATGTGTTCAATATCTACAGATAACAAAAGTTCCCTTAATTTCAAAATAACATCAAGATTGCTTGTAATTTTCATGATCACAACTTGAAGTGTAACAGTGCAGAAGTTCCACTGCCACTTGTATAACGATGCGCCATGTAATCTTTTAAAGAAATGTCTCTGTATACTGGTGGATGTTCTTCAGATAACAATTCTTTGATTGGACCAAAGACTCTTGATATACCTGTTCTGAAAAAGGATGCAACCGAAATTCTAGGACCTTGATCCTTTGCTAAAACTCTATGTTGAACACTAATGAACTTGTCATTAGTCATGAGCTGCATAGAAAAACAGTGAAACTGATAATCCCTGTTCAATTTTTATCTGCTATTTATAAAGTATATCCATTGGTGTATTTTTAGACATTCTCTACAAAGAAGTGAATCAATAAGTGGGAATAGATCCAATGGAGACTATGTACTGCTCATCAATTATAAGATTTTAAAGTAAAATTTCCACATTTTTTTTGTTTAAATCACAATAGCAGTGCATTACTTTAAGCATCTTCTTAGATTTTTAATATTTGGGATTGCCTCATCATCTTTGTGTCAACAACCCTAAAATTTGATCTTTTACGCATATCTACAATACAGAGTAATGTTATTTCCACTCATTTTTAACAATTATTTATAATAAGGAGAGAAATTAATAAGAAAAAGAGAGTGAGAGAGAAATGTGCATCTACACATGACTGAGTTTGAAAGAAAAATATGCTTAAGATGCTATATATTCTTTTAGAGTAAATTACACTAGCTCTTCTGTCTTTTTCTCAAATTTTGTCTGATTCCCCTCCTCTTTGGGGACCTATAGAAAACCTCTTATCTTAATTGTTTTTTTTTTTTAAAAAAAAACATTACACTGATGCCCTTATACATTACACTTATCCCTTAAATTGTGCTGAAAAATATTGCATAATGTACTTCTGTAAAGGTGGTTGTTGTAAATGTTTAAAAAAAAACGGATATTGTGTGCAATCCGGAAAAACCTCTAGTATAATTTAATCAATTTTTTAGTGAAAATAGCATTACACTGCAATATATGACAATTATTTATACAGTTGAATGAGAATGTTATTTTGTGCAGGATGAACCCAAACTATCTCACAGATCATTTCAAACTATATTCACTAAGCTAAAGAAAATTATTCATAAAGTCGAATGAGGATTTATTTCATGCATGATGAACCCACCTGCATAATATCCCCAATGTTCACTACTAGAGCCCCATGCATGGGAGGTACATCAATCCATTGACTGTCATGAAGAACTTGAAGGCCACCAATCTGGTCTTGCAAAAGTATTGTTATGGTGTTACCATCTGAGTGCTTGGTATTTCCCATTGTTAATTCAGGCTCAGGACATGCTGGGTAATAGTGACAGAGAAGAAGTTGCCCTTCAGCACAATCCATTTCTTTAAGGTAAAAGCGATTAAGGCCAAGAGCCTCTGACAGTAACTCAAACAAAGCATAAGCAAGAGCCATTATTTTCTTTGAGTATTCATTCACAATATCTCTGCAAGTGTGCCAACTCATCAAGAACAAAGAAGTATCAGATTAGAGGGTCCTCATTTTCTGCAAGAGAACTCAACTAAAATTGGAAATAAAGACATTACATCTGAAAGACTAAATCCAATGTGTTACATTTCATCCTAAAATCAATTGGCTTAGAATAGAAGAATAGGCAATGCACAATGGTGAGCTAGTAGTTTTAAGATTATGTTAGATTTCATCTTAAAACTAATTAGCATTAGTTAAAGTTGCCTACAAGGTATATAAGTATCATCTGAAGTATTGAAGTAGATGATGCGAGACTCTCCAACATAATAAAAAATTTCAGTTGTGGAAGATATTTTAGAAAAATAGTAACAGATATACTATGTTCCCTTAACAAAAATTTCAATGTAATGATATCATCTCACCACAAATTAGATACTGTCCCAAGAAATTAGTTATCCACCATTATTAAGTCCTAACATGTGCAAGTGCTGATAATAATAAAAGTAGTATTACTATTATCACAAACCTACAAACTGCAGGAAATTCTTCAGCTTCGGGTGGATGAGGTGCCAAGGAAAATGCAAGTGTATCCCTCCAATCAGCAGAAGGGTCTTCAAAAAGAGTATAATTGGAAAGATAAGCAACTTTTCGGCTTACTTCGCGAGTGTAGTACTCTTTCCTCACCTTTGCATCTTGTTGGTGAAACCTGCAAGTTCCTTTGATCATCTCATCCAAAACATGAGTTGGAATTCCATGATTTATAACCTGAAAGAAGCCCCACTTCTCACATGCATATCTAACTTTTCCCACAACATGATCTCTCAAAATAGGATCATCATGGATGCCTGTGAGGTCAATTATGGGGATGCTGATCTTTGAATATGATGCACCGGTTACGCCATCATTGAGATTAGAGTTTTCACTATAGAACATAAGTGGAACTTTTGTTACACCATTTTCTACCAGTCCTTGGACACCAGTCTTTGAATCATCAAATGCCTTGATTTCACTTTTCCTGTCATAACTTGAAACTGTTCCTGCCTCCAACTTATCCGTGCTTGTGGCTGCCATATTTAGAGGCTTTCTATGCACCAAATCATAGCAATGGAAGTAAGTATGAAGTGTTCAAAACACAAGGATTGAAGAGTGAGTATATGGAACAGAGAATGAAGAATGTTTTCATTGGAGTTTTCCTAGACAGTGAATAGATTGGAGGCATCCTTGTTTATTTCTCAGGATTCCCTGCATATAATTATAGGGAAACTAAATTATTGAAACTACTATTCAATAAAGTGACTAGATAAGGATCATTTTTTGTTTTTATTTAGTTGAAGCATATCTCACTTTTTCCTTAAAAGAAAAATTCTAGAGCATGTTTGGAATCAAATATCATAAGAATTGATTTGATTTAGAGATTGAGTTATTGTTAAGTGGAATTGATTTGCTTTAATTTTAATTATTAAACTTGATATTTGTACCCTCTTTAGTTAAGTCATTTAATATGTTGTAAGGGGGATAAAGCAAATTAAAATTACAAAATAAATTTAATTAATTTTTAGGGTGCTTCAGACATGTAATTGTTTTAGTCTGTGACCAACAAATTTTGAGTTTATGTAACAAAGGAAAAAAAAAAAAAAAAAAAGAAGCTTGACACGCACTTATCAATCTTCAGTGCTTTTACACGAAAGGTGGCAATTGGGGAGCTATCTTATCCACAGTGCTTTTACACGAAAGGTGGCAATTGGGGAGCTATCTTATCCACAGTGCTTTTACACGAAAGGTGGCAATTGGGGAGCTATCTTATCCACGGTAATTATCCTTTTATGTGATATTGTTTGCCCCTGATTTTATCGAGATTTGGCAGGACAAAGGGATGTGGAAAAACAAAGTGCTGCATTGAAATAAACAGAAAAATGTTTTGTTAAGAAAAATATTGTCTATTTTCATAATCTCTAGATTTCTGTCATAAAACAGTGGGGCCCAAATCCACGACCACAAGGTTAAGAGGCTTACGCTCTAGCAACTGAACTAGACGGGTTATATATATTATAGTGTATAATTATAATTTTCTAATTAGAACATCCCTTACTGTAGAATAAATTCTTCTATTTAATTCATACCTTCAAGATTATCTAAATACATGCTATAAAGCTTCTCTCAAGTTTTATGTTGATATTTGAGAACCCAAGGTGCATAATTATTTTTCTCTAGTCTAAACGGATACATTTTTCAAAGAATACAATATGCCATAGTTTTCAGTTCTTGAAGCCACATAGCCATGTACCAAATTTTAGCAAAATGAGATAAACCACAACTTGTTCTGAAAACATCAAGTGTTGCATGCAATTTATCATAATCACAACTTGAATAATGACAGTGAAGAAGCTCCGATGCTCTTTGCGTATTGATGTGCCAAGTAGTCTTTTAAAGAAGTTTCTCTGTACACTGGTGGATTGTGTTCAGATAACAGTTCCTTGATGGGACCAAAGACTCTTGAGAGTCCCTCTGGTGACTGATCACCAATTCTAAAAAAGGATGCAATTGATGTTCTTGGGCCTTGATGGTTTGCTAGAACTCTATGTTGAACACTGATGAATTTTTCATTAGTCACTAGCTGCACACAAAAATAACACCATGAAACTTAAATCACAATTCAATTCTTATTTGTCATATTTTTAGACATTTTCTAAAAAGACGTGAAACAATAAGTAGGAATCAATCCAATGGGGACTCGAGACCCCTTATCAGTTAAAGGATTTTGAAGTAAAAATTACTACAAACATTGTTGTATTGTGCAACCTAGCTATAACAGCAACACCATTACTATAAACAACTATTATGTTTATTTCAAAAATATTTGGTCTTGCCTCAAATTTGTGTCAAGTACCATAGAAAACTAACTAATGTATCCTGGTGCCAGAAGACTTCTTGCTATGCGAACGTATGAGAAAGGGTCATTGTACATGACTTTACTCTTGCATATGCAAAGAAACTGTTTCCAAATTCCAACCCATGACCAACCGTTCTCCAAGGCACAACTTTGCCATTGTGTCAAGTTCCATAAACTTTCAAATCTCTACATATATCTATAAAATATGTGAATTAACTTTTTGAGTAATGATCTAAGATATTCATATACTTCTTTTGGACTTTGAGTACATTCACTTCAATAATAAAACTATGATGGTGAGTTCTAAGTTGTAACATATCTTTAACCCAATATTTTTGTATCTATATGCTTAGGAGGATTTGATAGTTGGACATAAAGGGCACCCAAGACCTAGGAAGCACAGTTAAAAAAATTAAAAAGTAGGATGAATAAACCAAAGTAAATGAAAGAGGTATACAGCAGAACAACTTTTGCTGGAATAGACGAATAGTAAGGTACTAGGGTGAGAGGAATGCGAATCAAATTCTAAAACCAATAATATATCCTTGCTCTCTAATGACCTTTCTGCACCCATATTCTGTTTCAACCTGCAAGCTGTAAGAATAAGTGTTTTTTATATCTAGCTCTAGGTTATCTTAGAAACATATTTTTGAATCAATAGTCAATTAGTCATCTAATTGTAATACAGCAAATTTATGAATTTCCTAATTTTCTTTTATTTCCTAATTTGTTTTATTATTCAATTAAAGTTACTAGTGTAATATTATATTAGTTAGCCTGTATATCAACACTTGTCCTTATATTAATATAAACAGAACTGATATGTAAGTATTTTGTATTACATCAATATACATCATATCATGATAAAAAAGTATTATTTTGAGTACTGTTTGCCACACTTTTCCTCCTCTCTTATCTAAACTCTATCATTCCAACTCTATCTAATGGATTTATCATTTCAAACTAACACACGAGTTCTCTTTGCTCAAGAAGTATTTACTATTTACAGTGTTGAATAAAATGCTGCACTGTATGCATAGCTAAAGAAAAGTATTTACATAGTTGAATGAAAATGTTACCTGCAGAAGATCTCCAATGTTCACTACAAGAGCTCCATGTGCTGCAGGCACATCAATCCATTGATTTTCATGAAGAATTTGAAGGCCACCCATTTGGTCTTGCAAAAGTATTGTCATGAAGTTACCGTCTGTGTGCCTGCTAGTGCCCATAGTTAATTCTGGCTCAGGGCATGCTGGGTAATAGTGACACAGATGAAGAAGCCCTTCATCACAACCCATTTCTTTAAGGTGAAAGCGATCAAGGCCAAGAGCCTCTGACAGTAACTCAAACAAAGTAGAAGCAAGTGCCATTACTTTTGTTGAGTACTCAGGCACAATATCTCTGCACGTATGTTATTAAATTCATCAAAGACAGATAAGTCTCAGTTTAAGGGATCAGGTTGAGCACTTATTATATATGTAAGCAAAGTACCTATAGGCACGACCAATCAAAAGCTAAGGATGTATGAAGATAACAATAAAAAAGAATATTGTTGAAAGTTATTTTTATATTTTCTAAAGCTTTTGATTTGGTGTGTCTATAGATACCTTGCTCATGCATGAATTGCTCAAGTCAATAACTGTGACAACTAAAATATGCAAACTAGGACTTCACATCAGAAGACTAAGATTCTGTTTGGATAAACAAGCACTTAATTGGAAAAGAAATTAGGAAGTTAAAATGAATTGAGCTTCTCTCATGAGCTAAAATCAACTTATGCATTTAATTTTTATAAAAGTTTCTCATCTAATTTCTCCAAAAGTTGAAGTGTGTAAGTTGATTTTAGCTCATAGAAGAAGCTTAATTTATTTTACTTTCTAATTTTCTTTTCCCGTAAGTGTTTATAAAAAAAGTTTATCCACAGAGGACATAAATCTAACCAAGACTTTCTGCACCAAATGGGCAAAACAGCAAGACACTTACCAAGGCAAGGACAGGAGGAATAGGGAGTTAACTAATAATAGATAATTTATTATGTTCCCATCACCAAATTAAAATTGTTGTGTAGATATCATCACCAATAAGAGACTATCCTAAGAGATTAGTCATCCATCCCCATAAATTAAGTTCAAGTCACAACATGTCCAAGGGCCAACATTAAAAGGAAAAAACTTAGATATAGTATCAAGATTTAAAGTTTTAACTCAGGAATACGCAATGGCATTTAATGGTTTCCTTTGTTTCGCATATTACCGAAGTAAAACTCTAAATCTGATCGGAGAACAACACCAATCTAAGTTTTATCCATGTTAAAAACAGTATAGTCAAAAAATCACAAACCTACAAACTGCAGGCAATTCTTCATCATTGGGTGAATTAGGCGCCCAAAAAAATGCAAGTGTATCCCTCCAATCAGCAGATGGATCTTGATAAAGACTAAAGTTGGAAAGATAAATAACTTTCCTGCTCATATCACGGGTGTAGTACTCTTTCCTCACCTTGGCATCTTGTTCATGAAACCTGCCAGTTCCTTTGATCATCTCATCCAAAACTTGAGTTGGAATTCCATGGTTTGTAACCTGAAAGAAGCCCCACTTTTCACATGCATATCTAACTTTTCCCACAACAGCATCTCTCAAAATAGGGTCATCATTGATGCCAGTGAGGTCTATGGAGGGGATAGTGAAGTTTGAATTTGATTCTGTGGTTAATCCATCACTGAGATTAGAGTGTTCACAATAGAACATCCGTGGAACCTTTGTCACACCATTTTCTACCAGTCCTTGGACCCCAGTTTTTGATTCATCGAATACCTTGATTTCACTTTTCCTGTCATACCTAGAAACAGTTCCTGCCTCCAACTCATTTGTGCTTGTGGCCACCATATTTTGATGCTATCAATGCATCAAAATCTTAATGAAGGCAACTATAAAGGGTTCAAAAGGGATTAATTAAGAGGAGAAGAAATGAAGGAGGTGGAATTCAATTTTCCATTTAATGTGAATAAACTAGAGACATAATTATCTGTTTCTGCATATATATAGGACAATTATATTATTGAAGCAACTTAGATTCAATAAGGCAACTACTAGATAAGCTTCTTTATGTGTACCTGGTAAAAGCACATCACTATCTATCCTAATAAAAAAAAAACTATAGGTTTGAAATCAAATATCTTAATTTGTTAGAATTGTATAAATGAAAATGATTTGATTTCATGTATAAATGAAAATAAAATGTTATAAAATACAATTTGATTTTAAAAATCCATTATGGGGGAATGTAGCCAAAAGATAACTGACAATACAAAGAGGTGAAGGACAAAAAGCCATTTGGTATTATTAGTGGTCCTTTCCATTAAAATGTCCATCTTTTATATTTGTTATGTACGGGTAAAAATCCACCCATTGTTTAGGTATATTTAATAAGACGAATTGATTTGATTTTAATTTTAAATTTAAATTTTAGAGTGAAACTTTAAATTGAAGACTTAGGTGGGTTAATTGTAACATCTCAATTTCTCGTAAATAAATTTAAAAAGCTTTATAGTAAAAATAAATAAATAAATAAATATAGAGCAAATAATAGGCTGTAGGTATAAATAGCTATGATAAGTCAGGTGTCTCCTCTTGGTCTCATTTTCGTTCTTCTCCTTCTCCTCTCAAAACTCTTTCTTTTCCCGCAGCGCACCAAACCTGTCTCAGAAAAACCACGATCTCGGATTCATTCACCGTTGGATCGTCGCGAAATTTGAGCACCACGTTTGCAACCCGATTCCGAGCATTCTCACCGTTGGAATTTTCTATATCATGTATGATCTAAGAGAAATACCTCTCGCATTGTAGTCTTTTCCTTTCCCGTAGAAACCCAGAGCTATCTCGGTAAAACTACGATCCCGGTTTTGTTAACCGTTGGATTTTCATAAAATTTGGATATGTTGTTCGAAATTCAATTGCACACAGTTTCACCGTTGGGATTTACGAAATAATATTCATGGAGGGAGAAAAAGGAATCGCATGAAGATAGTATAATTGGAGGCTTCAATCTCTTCTCCGTCTCTCTGAAGTTCAGAAATTCTATCAGGACAGTCGGAGGAATAACTGGAAAAATCTCAGGGAACCGCTAGAGGTGCTGCTATTGCTGGCTGAAGACACGTGAGCCCGCTCAGAGGTAAGGAATGAGTTATTCACAATTGGGAATTAGTGAGAACATGTGTAGAGATCCTTAGAGATATCAATTGGAATGAGTTTTAGGGTGTTTTTGTAATTTTTATTTTATCCTTATAATTATTACAGTGAATTATATATGTTTGACAGACCAATTGATGTGAAATTAGTATGCTATAGTGTTGAACGTGAACCCTATAAATTGAGTATTTTTTTTCTAATTAATATGAATTGATGAAATAAAGTAAGGAGAAATTTAGAGAGAGATATTGATTTTGTATTTTCTCTTTTTATTGCTTTTTAGGTTTTTATATATAATTTAAAAAATTAATATCATAATTGAAATTGACCAAAGTGTTCATATAATTATTTGGAATTTGTGCATTGAAAGCTTACTTTGTAATTTGTGATTCAATATGATGTATGCTAGTTTATATATAGAGAAGTAGTTATTTATATTAATAATTTATGTAAATAATATTGTAGAGTGTTATAGTATGATTCCAAAAATTATTAAGTGTTGGAGTTTGAGAATATTATGGTTAAATTTGATGAACATGTGTATGTTGTACCTTATGAATATCATTAGGAATGTTATGAGATGGTTGATGTGATGTTATGAGATGTTAAAGTGTGGACATGATATTCGATTGTGAATAAGTGGATGTGTTTAACACTTGATGTTATATTAATTATATTGTGAGCTATGAATTATACAATAACCCGACCAATGTTTATGCGCAGTGTTAAAGAGAAAGTGTAGGTTCCTAGTTAGGAACCAGTGTTAAATTATAGCGCAATTGTGTTAAACATGCTTGAAACATGAGTGTGAGGGCGTGATATTGTATAATTCATGAGCAGTGTTTATAAATGAAATATGTGATGAATTGTGGAATAATATGTTTCCTTGAGATTATAATATTGTTATTGAGATTGAGTAAAAGTGTAAAGTAGGACAGGTGTTGAATTGTGAGATACGTAAAAACATGTGATGGTGGATTGTGACATTATGAGATGTGAAATTGTGAATGAGTTTTGGTCGTGAATAAGTGTGTGATTAACTCTTGATGTGACATTATTGGTGTTGTAAGCTGTGAATTATACAATAACCCAACCAGTGTTATCTTGAGAAAAGTGTAAATGCGCAGTGTTAAAGAGAAAATGTAGGTTTCCTATTTAGGAACCAACGTTAAAGAGAAAGTGTAAGTTTCCTATTTAGGAATCAGTGTTAAATTGTAGCGCAATATGTTGTACATGTTTAACACATGAGTGTGAGGTCGTGGGTATTGTATAATTCACGAGCAGTGTCTGTGTGCTAAAATGATTTTAGGGGTTGGACCTGAATCAGGAGGGAGAGACCCTGACGGACTCTTCGGAGTGTAGGCCTTGGGGGTCACCAGGTTTGAGTGCTCCTTTAAGCCTATGCTGATCCCATATGGTTGGAGCATTCTCACAAAACATCGTGACCCTGACTTGTCTCCCTATGATCTTACTTAGTGAGAGTGACCTGACAAACCCATTGTGTGGTGTGTCTTGTTATGTACTCCTAAGCGCCCCAGGGTGATTTTTCACTGACATGATACCACATTGCATATAGGCTTGAGTCTTAGCATAACTGTCTCATGCACTTGCTAATTGTTTATTATGAAATTGAGGTGTTATAATGTCTTGATCAGAGCGTGTGATTCTTGTGTAATGTGATTGATGATTGAAAAGTGTGATTGATGGATGAAAAGTAAACTTTGAATGACAAAGTGGTGAAATTACGTGAATTACGTGTAAGTATGTTTTATTTGGTTTATATGATATGTATATCTAGTTGTCTTGTTTCTCTATTAGTTAGGAATGTGATATCTCACTCCCGGTTTGCTGTTTGTGTTTGGATCCTGTGATGATCTTGAACTTTGTGTTCGGGGGAGCAGATGACTAGGTGAACTGCTTTAAGGAATATTGTGCTGAGGGATGTCGGGACACAACGCTCTGATAAAATGTGACATTGGGATATAAGTTTTTATATTAATTTTATGATGTTAGTATATTTTATTTCACCTCACTGATTTAACAAAATATTTTTGTAAATTTTGACGGCCTTATTTTGAGCCGAATATGTTTTTAATGAGTTTTATTTGGTAATTGAAGTGAATGTGAACCTTTTACCCATATGATTTTATTTACCAATATATTTTTATATATTTATTTATTTATATATATGTCAGGGTAGAGGGTGTCACTTTAATAGGTATTAGATATACTCTAAATAAACCTTGACAAGTGAACACATTTTTTTTTGTTGATCTTGACAAGTGGACACATGGAAAGTGACAAAATGCATTCTTTTATAATAACCATTTGTTTAATTAGTGCATATCAATCTCCATTACAATAAATATAAGGTGGGGAGAGGTCTAAGATGCTCCTCAATTATTTACCTTTTATGTAATGTTTTTGTCCATGATTTATAAAAAGATTATAGGATAGCTGAGCCACCAAATCATCTATTTGAGAATTGATCACACACTGAAAAATTTATTTCAGTACAGAAGCACAAGTACATTCACAAGCTACGTACAATAAGTATCAAAGATTCCCTAATTCACATGTCATTGTCCTCTCACAAGGTCATAAATATAGCAGTATTTTCGATTCATCATATCATCTAATTGAGAATTAATCATACACCTCCTAATTTGTTCCACTACACAATAACATTCACAAGCTACTACATTAACCAATGATTCCTTAGTTCTCATGCCATTGTACTCCTCTCATTAACATCATAAACACATTTAGAATCCATCATATGCAGCCATATCATACTCAGCACCAATCAATTCACCAAATCTTGAGAAAGAGAAAGGAAGAAAATGTCATCAAGCCTATCATTACTATGAGAGTTGCCACCATACACTAGTAACCCCTCGTGGCCACCACGATGAGCACTAGCAAAAGCACACCACCCTCGAGGCTCGAGATGGCCACCGGAATCCACCTTATCTTCCAACCTCTTACATGCCAATGTCTCCATGTCTAAGGCATAAACCTCACCAAAAAATTGACCAGCACAAGTGACCTTGGTCACTAGTATCAATTTCGTCACTGTGACATCCTTTACCTCACTCATATATGTACTAATAATAAAATGAATAAGGAATCAAAATTAATTAAAAAAATTTAAGACACATTAAAATAAAATTATTTCAAAAAGGTAAAACGCTTACATTCACTCTTCTAACATCATAATAAAAATTGTCCAAATAAATAATAAAATAATATCGACTCAAAACAAGGTCGTCCAAGACTTCATGCAATTAATATAGAAACTTATACCTCAATGACACATCCTATCAGAGCATTGTGTTCTCACGTCCTCTAGCATGAAATTCTTCATAGCCATCCACCTACCATCTGCTCCCGCGAACACAAAGTTCGAGATCATTACAGGATTCAAACACAAATAGCACACGGGGAGTGAATTATTACATTCCTAGCTAATAGAGAGAAACGAGACAACATAGATATACATATCATATAAATGAAATACAACTTACTTAAACATAGTTCACGTCATTCCACCACTTTGTCACGTAACATTACATCACAACACAACACATCTCATTCATTTTTGCCTCATTAACGTACTCCAGGATCAAAACACAATATCACTACATCAATCAATATTGAGCAATACACAAGCGTTATGCAATGTGGTACCATGTCAGTGAAAAACCTCGTCGGGTGCCTAGGAGTGCATGACAAGACAAATCACACACTAGTAAGTCAGGTCACTCTCACTAGGTAAAATCATAAGGAGACCAGTCAGGGTCACGCTGTTTTGCAAGAATGCTCCAACCATGTGGGATCGAAACAGGTTTAAAGGAGCACTCAAACCGGGTGTATTTACCCCCAAGGCCTACACTCCGAAGAGTCTGTCAGGGCTTCTCCCCACTGATTCAGGTCCAACCCAAAAAACATTTTAGCACACAAACTCTATATATGAACTATACAAAAAACACGACTCCTCAATTATTCTCAAAATAATTTTATCTCGTCGCGCTTGTGATTAAACTCATTGGGTCCCTATAATGGTTCTTATCATAATACTCGTCATGCATTAACTCGCACCCTTAAAGGGTCTTATAGTCATGTGATTGTACGATTCGTAGCTCACAACTCAATGCACACAATATCTCAACACACATATATATTGCAAGTCAATACATACTCAATTTATTACATACACTCAGTCTCAATCACAATGGTATAATCCTAAAGTAGCATGTTATCACACCTCATAAATCATATACATACCTATGAACTATGCAATACACACAACTATCAATTATTTTCAAAATCATTTTAACTCGTCGTGCCTCAAAGTGATTCAACTTGTCGGGTTCCCACAGTGGATCCCATCACAATACTCGTCGCACAAAAACTCGTCGCCTTTAAAGGATCTTACAATTGTATGAAGGCACAGTTCATAGCTCACAACTCAATGCATACAACATCTCAATACACATGTATCTCACCCTTCATCACAGGTTCAATTTGTCACTTACTCATAACTTGAATCATCATTTCATAATCTCAATATAATAATTTATACAAAAAATGTTTCTCACAACATGGGAGTAAAATCCCTCAAACAATTTTCACAATCATATTAAAATTAATGAGTCAAAATCATAGGTCAAAAACACAAAAAACATCAAGAGCACTCAAGTTTATCAACCAATTTGCATCAGAATATCAATTGGTCTGTCAAACACAATAATATTGTATTTATAATCAAAAAGAAAATTTTATAATTCAATAA
Source organism: Glycine max (assembly GCF_000004515.6). Classification (NCBI taxonomy): domain Eukaryota; kingdom Viridiplantae; phylum Streptophyta; class Magnoliopsida; order Fabales; family Fabaceae; genus Glycine; species Glycine max. Next base: position 50,701,659 of record NC_038251.2, on the reverse strand, counting down.
ACATCCCAAAATAAACCTTAAGGATCCCTACATATGTTCATTCTAACCCCAATTGCGATAAACTCATCTCTTACCTCTAAGCGGGCTCATGTGTGTATTTCGGCAGCGATAGCGGCATCTCTAGCGGTTTCCTAAGATTCCTCAAGTTTTTCTTCTGGTTGCTCTGCTAGGGTTTCCAAGCGTTAGAGAGAGGGAGAAGAGATTGAAGCCTTCATTCCACTGTCTACGTGTGATGAGTATTTCTCCCTCCCCAGATATTAATTTAAAAATCCCAATGGTGGATATGTGCATAAATAAATGGCAAACCCGGTGTCCAAACATCACGAAGATCCAACGGTTAACGAGTCCGAGGTCGCAATTTTACTGGAACAGGTTTGGGTTTCTATGGGAAAAGAGAAAGCTACGATGCGAAGGGCATTTCTCTCACCTCAGATATTATTTCGCAAATTCCAATTGTGAGAATGTTCATAAATGAGTTGGAAACACAGTGCTCAAATTTCACGAAGATCCACCGGTTAACGAGTCCAAGATCATCATTTTACTGAGACACGTTTGGGTGTATGCGGAAAAAAAAAGTTTTGGGAGAGAAATAATGGAAAACGAAATTGAGAGGAATAGGAAGCGTAGAGACGTATCGTTAGTCTGAGAACTAACTTAATGGGTTTTTATTTATAGTTAGGATACTCGCAACCTATTATTTACTCCATTTTTTTTATTATTTTATAAACAAGACTTTATTTTATTTCCTATCAAATGAATAAATAAAATATATTTTTCCTTCAAATCATTATTTTAATTAATAATGTTATTTCTCCTTATTTATTTAATTATAAAAACCTCATAATTTTCTAAAAATTTATTTATTTTTAAATAAAAAAAACCTTTTTAATATATTTACGAAAAATGAGGTGTTACAAAAACACTAATCTTGATTAGAATGTTTATTATTGCCTTAAATGCTTGATTGTGTATCTGAAGTCATGCATACATGCATCCCAGACTAGGATATGTATATTCAACATGCTCAAAATGATTGGTATTACATTGATCCATGGTATTTAGCCTAAGAGAATTGAAACTTAATAACTTAGTTTTTAAAATCTCAAAGTTTGTTTTGCATCATATAATCGACTATATGCTAATATAGTAGACTAATTTGTGACCCCTGCATCTAAGAATTGAGGTAGGTGCGCAATAATAGACTAGCTTAAGTATTTAATCGACTATTTGGGTCTAAAGAAATTTTTGCTTTCACAAACAGTTGACTATATGACAATATAAATGACTTTCTATTTTTCAGGAAACCCAGGTGATGCGAAGAACAATATAGTCAACTATCTCTATAGCATAATCAACAATTTTGGTTCTGAGGCTATAAAAATAAGTTTTTCGAAGGACTTTGCATGTGACACTTTTTTCTCTCATTTTACATGACGTTTTTCATTGAGAGAGTTTCTAAACCTTTGAGTTTCATCACCCCTTTGATCCTTGATTGGAAACATCTTTTTACATTGGGTGCAATAGATCTTTGCAAAGGACCATGAAGGGAAGTTGATACTACATAGAAAATGTTTTCGAACTTTCAAATCTTTCACATATTAGGTGAAATTTTTGCTTAATCTACATTTTTATTTTCGTTTTCATTAAGTTTCTCAATGGTGTGCATGTAGTGAGTTTTCTACATGTATGTTTAGTTCTTGATAGGTTTTCAAGAGTTTAGGCATTTGTGGTGTGCATTTTCTTATGAGTTAGGTTGTAACTCAAATATTATAGTGGAAAGATCCTAGTAGATTACTATGGATCAATTGAATGTAAATTTTTTAGAAACCGAACAATATAAATTGTGTTTGTATCTTTTTCTCTAACCTTTAAACTCTTATATTGCATCTTTCATAAGTTTTTTAACATTTGTGGATTGATAATTGCTTTATATCATTGAGTAATTGTTTAATTGTGATTAAGATATCAAAGGATATTTGCAACATATATGTATCTCATGTTTCAATTGGATTAAAGGAAGTTATTTGCGAAAAGTTTTGATTTTGAGTTTAAAACCGGTTTTAAAACCAATTCACCCCACCCACTCTTAGTTTGTGATTTCATGTGTCATTATTTCTAACATTGGCCCATTAATAGTTCTAAAACTACTAATATTATTATTATTAAATTTTAAAAAAAATCAATTATTATTTTTAACAGACTTAGTAATAAAAGTGAGATCATTTCTTCTTTTCTCAATTCTCATGACTTCACTTAGTCACTCTCACAAAATTAGGATCTCAACTCCCAATTGGCTATATAACAAATATTTTTCTTTTTAATTTATTTCAAACTGTTTTAGATTTAGTTGAATTTTTAGTTGCACTATTCATTTGATTATTTGAGAAAATTGAAATTTTCAAACTATGTTGTAATAGTTTTAGTTTTTGGGCTTTTAAGGCTTTATGAGTATGATTCTTGAACTTGTTTATTATATTTCAATTTTTAAATCATGTTTAACATAGTATGTTAGCCTATGTGATGATAATGACAACAATGCAATTTCTCCTTATCATTTCTTCCGCTATTTGACTACATGTAACAACCATAAGTAATGTGTTCGGTATTCTATTAAATACAAATTTTAGCTTATAAAAAATATTGAATTTTTTAAAAATAATAGACAAATTGAAATGCTTTGATCCGTTGATCCAATCCAACTCAAACCATTTACAAACAGGTTGGTTTGTGATGGGTTTTAAATTTTTTTTCTTGGAAGATCAATCAAAACTAACCTGTTCAAATTTGATTGGATTAAATTACGAGTTTCGTCAAATCCAACCCAAACTAACTTCATACACTGGTTTATAAAACCAACTATTATAATAAAAGGAAGTGATTCTTAGACATCCCTTAATTATCTACACCTTGAGAGATAGAAAAAGAAGATAAATAAGTAATTAATTTGATTGATGATGCAATGTGATAGGAAAACAAAGATAAAGAGAAATTAGAGGGTGTTGATAAGGTGTTTGTACTTTATGGGTGTTCAAATATTATCAACCATAATAAAAACGCACAAATTAAACAGAAATTTAGATTTTGAGTGTTGAATATCAAGCATTTACTTGGTTCCAACTTAATACTATTTCCCAAATTGCTTTCTGTCTATTAGAGATTGTTGGAATTTGAGATTTTCCCAACTGTTTTGTTAATTACTTTTGCAACTTGTATGTTTACTTTTAAGCATGCTTCTGTTTTAATAGCTAGTTGTGGGCTAATGATGCCTAGTCTTAGTTAGCCATAATTTTCTGTTTATTTTACCCAATCAGTGACTTGTTAGCTCTCTATTTAAATCAATGGTTGTAACAGTTCAGAATATATGCAAAACTGAAATACAGCAGTTCTGTCTTTGCTCCTTTCATCTTCTCTGCATGTTAGTTGTCATGTTTATGTTTTCTTAACAGACCTTTTCTTCTTGGCTTCCAAGTTCCAAGTATATAATTGAACTGGACGTTAAAGTGTAGGAAATAGTTACATGTTAATCAATAAGTTTAATAAAATAATTTCATTTTTAATTACCCCCCCCTCCCCCCAATGTAGCACTTGTGTCTGGTCTTTTTTTTCTTTGTTCCGTAGAAATCAAACTTAGATATCAAGAGATTTATAATAACCCACACACACAATGTTGAATCAACTGAGCTAAACTAGTAAGAATTTTGTCATTTGGTTCAGTTGGTTAAGGTATGAAAAATAATGGATAGGAACAGGTAACAATGTTGTAACCAAAAGCAGCAATGACTCACCTTTCTTCAATTTAATTTATATCTTACATACTACTCAAGTGTCCAAAAAGATTAATTTTACTGAGAAAGCATGCAACATGTCTTGGTTTTCCATTATTGAAGACACCTTCTAAAGTTCACTAGGAGTATAAGATACTATAAATTAAAAATATGAACATTGCATGCAATTGTTCATAGTCACAACTTGAAGTGTGATGGTCCAGAAGTTCCAATGCCCTTTGCATAATAATATGTCAAGTACTCTTTTAAAGAAACGTCTCTGTATAGTGGTGGATTTACTTCAGATAACAGCTCCTTGTTTGGACCATAGACTAGTGAGTCATCACCATCTTTTCTAAACAACGATGCAACAGAAATTCTTGGACCTATATGATTTGCTAAAACTCTGTGCTTAACACTGATGAACTTGTCATTAGTAAGAAGCTGCACAACAACAATACGGTGAAACTGATAATCACAATCCATGCCAATTCTTATTTCACTTGTATATATAACCCGAGCCACATTTTTAGACAATATTCACAAAAATGTAAAATAAGAAGTATGAACAAAGTAATTCTTGCTTGAGCGCAGTGAGTGCCTATAAACCCAACCATTCAAAAACTCAAGATACATTAAAATAACAACAAAGAAAAAGACATCTTAGTCCTTGTTAAAGCAGTCAAGATTCAAGAATAAATCCAATGGACTTCAGATTCCTCTTCGTTTCAAGATTTTAATATGCATGTGTGAAAATTTTGTTTAAAGTTTGAACAACTATGAATAGGACAATATAAGTAATGTGCAGATTGGATTAACTAGAATGTTTTGGCAATAACAATATGAACTCATTGGCAGAAATTGAAATAAAGTGGTTCTAGGTATATAGTATCTTTTTCAAAATAAATTAACAATTAAGATGGATTAACTATCAAATTAAAGGAAAAGAAAAGGGCTTGTGGTTAACAAATTTTGCTAGAGCGGTAGGATGAGAGGAATGCAAGAAGGAATTATGCTAAAGAGAGGGTAGGCTAGCCAAATCAAATTCTAAAATCAATATCTTCTGGCTTGATAATAATGTGAATCTATATTCCTGCTTCAAATTACTATTCCAAATTTATTAAAACACATAGACATATGTTTGTGTTGCCTTAGAATCAAACACAGTTAACCTTGATGGGGTATATTGTGCTTAGCCTGAATAGAATTATTTATGTAGTTTGAATATGCTAATCTTATGCATGATTGTTTTACCTGCAAAAGATCCCCAATGTTTATTACAAGGGCTCCATGGATGGGAGTTACATCAACCCATTGGTTGTCATGAAGAACTTGAAGACCACCTATCTGGTCTTGCAAAAGTATTTTTAAGAAGTCATTGTCTGTGTGCTTGCTATTTCCCATTGTTAATTATGGCTCAGGGCATGTAGGGTAATAATGACATAGAAGAAGAAGAAGCCCTTCAGCACAACCCATTTTTTCAAGGTGAAAGCGATTTAGGCCTAGACCCATTTTTTCAAGGTGAAAGCGATTTAGGCCTAGAGCCGCAGATAGAAGCCACACACGCACACGCACACGCACACGCACACACACACGCACACACACACACACACACACACACACACACACACACACACACACACACGCACACGCACACACACAAAGTGTTGAATTGTAAGATACATGTGTATTGAGATTTTGTGCGCCTTTAAGGGCGACGAGTTAATGCACGACGAGTATTGTGATAAGATCCATTGTGGGAATCGGACTAGTTGAATCACTTTGAGGCACGATGAGTTAAAATGATTTTGAAAACAATTAAATAGTTGTGGGTATTGCTTAGTTCAAACTCCAGCACATATATGATTTTAAATGTCTGTTTTAATGAGATGATTAGTCATATGAACATAACATATTAATATTATTATTGTGTCATATGTATATGATGCATGAGACGTGATAACGTAATGTCTTGGGATTATGAAGGTGTGATGAACTGTGTGTAAGTGATGAGTTGAGTATGTGTTAAATTATGAGATCACACATGTATTGAGATGTTGTGTTCATTGAGTTGTGAGTTATGAATCGTACAATTACACGACTGTAAGACCCTTTAAGGACGACGAGTTAATGCGCGGCAAGTGTTGTGATGGGATCCACTGTAGGAACCCAACGAGTTGACTCACTTTGAGGCGCGATGAGTTAAAATTATTTTGCGAACAATTAAGGAGTCATGTGTTTTGTATAGTTCATAGATAAAGTCTGTGTGTTAAAATTTTTTTTAGGTTGGAACTGAATCAGGAGGGAGAAACCCTGACGGACTCTTTGAAGTCTAGGCCTTAGGGGTAAATACACATGGTTTGAGTGTTCCTTTAATCCTGTATCGATCCCACGTGATTGGAGCATTCTCGCAAAACAGTATGACCCTGACTGGTGAGAGTGACCTGACTTACCAGTGTGTGGTCTATTATGTCATGTACTCTTAGGCGCCCGACGAGGTTTTTCACTGACGTGGTACCACATTGCATATAGGATTGAGTATTAGTATATTTGTTGCATAACGTCTGTGTAATGATCATTGTGACTTGTTACGTGATAGTGGGTAATAAATTGTGTGAGTGTCAGATGTTATGTTGTACCTAAGATTTGTTGTTTTAAACACATGATTAATGTGAAGGTGTGGAATGTGATTTTGTGATAAATCCTTGAGACAAGTGATATTATGCAATGAGTAATAAAATAATGCGAATTGTGTTAAGTTGAGTTTGTTATACTTATATTATACTATATTATATATATATATATATATATATATATATATATATATATACACACACACACACATACATATGTGTGTGTGTGTGTGCACATGATTTTGTTTATCTCTATTTGTTTAGGAATGTGATAATTTACTCTCTGTGTTGTTTGAGTTTGAATCTTGTGATGATCTCGAACCTTGTGTTCATAGGAGCAAATTGTTAGATGAATGACTTTAAAGAACTTCGTGCTACAAAAAGCTAGGACATAACACTTTGATAAGATATGACATTGGGGCATGAGTTTCTATATTATTTGCATAATATTATGAAAATGTTACTTTATATTGTTCCATTGCTTAACTTATTTTTCTTTTGTAAAAAAAAATAAAATTGGGCAGCTTTGCTTTGGGCCGGAGATGTTTTCATATCCTTATTTGATAAGTTTCTAATTTGGTGATTAATGTGGATGTGAACATTTTACCTACGTGAACTCTATTATACTTAAAAAATAAAATCTATTTTATGGAATTATGCATTTTTAAGTATTTTATTATATAAATATGTATATCGAGGGTAGAGAGAAAAAAAAACCTGTTGTGCTGACAATTCTCCTGCTTCTGGTGGATGAGGTGTCATCACACAACAAAGAGTGTCCCTCCAAGTAGCAGCAGGATCATGGTATAGACTATAATTGGAAACATAAACAACTTTTCTGTTCGGATCACGGGTGTAGTACTCTTTCCTAGCCTTTGCGTCTTGTTGGTGAAACCTGCTAGTACCTTTGATCATCTCATCCAAAACATCACTTGGAATTCCATGGTTTATGACCTGAAAGAAGCCCCATTTTTCACATGCATATCTAAGTTTCCCCACAACATCATCTCGCAAAACATCGTGGATGCCTTGTTAGATATTAATTAGAAAAATAATAATAACAAGTTTTATGAGCCTTAAATTGTGGAAGATGAAAGTTGTAAGGTTGTAAGTTACAAAGTCTTGAATAAGCAATTATGTGAGCATTTAGTATTCTTGAATAAGCAAATTATGTGAGTGGTCACTCTATTTTAGTATAAATAGGGGATCATACTCTTGTATTTTGTGTGCCAAATGAAATAAAATCTTCTTCTTCTTCCAACAAAGTGGCATCAGAGCTTGAGTTCTAGAGTGTTGAGAGAGAAACACTTTGTAAGTTGAGAGAGAAACACTTTGTGAGTTGAGAGATGGCAAGCAATGACTTGAATATGTTTCAATTCCCTCGTCTTACCAAAGAGAATTATGATAATTGGTGTCGACACATGAAAGCCTTGTTAGGTTCTCAAGATGCATGGGAGATTGTAGAGAAAGGTTATACCCAACCTCAAAATGAGGCTATTTTGTCACCAAATGAGAAGGAGACTTTGTTGAAGTCGAAGAAGAAGGATCAACAAGCACTTACTTTCATTCATCAAGGTTTGGATGAAGCTATGTTTAAGTTGGTGTCAAATGCAATCACATCCAAAGAAGCATGGGAGATTTTGAAAACCTCCCTTGAAGGTGTTGATAAGGTAAAAAAGGTGCGCCTACAAACTCTACGTAGAGAGTTTGAATCATTGCATATGAAGGAATCCGAATCTATCTCAGATTTTGGCAACAAGGTGTTGGCTATTGTGAACCAAATGAAGCGTTATGGAGAAAATATGGAAGATATTCGTGTGGTGGAAAAGATCCTTCGCTCCTTAATCGCTAAATTTGATTATGTGGTTTATGCTTTTTCATAATTGTTTCTACCTCTTCCTCTTCCTCTTCCACGACTTCTAGTGGATTGATGGCTCCTCCATTCATTATTGTCAAAATTATCACGATCTCCTCTTCCTCCTCTTCCTTGGTCATGACCACGTCCACGACCACGTCCACGTGCTTTTTGACTACTTTCTCCTCCATTTTCTTTCAAAGAAGCTTTGGCTTTGAGGACTTAATCGCTAAATTTGATTATGTGGTTTGTGCTATTGAAGAGTCTAAGGATTTAGACTCAATGACCGTAGATCAATTGATGGGTTCTCTTCAAGCCTATGAAGAAAGGTTCAATAGAAGACATGAGGAGCCATTGGAGCAAGTCCTCAAAGCCAAAGCTTCTTTGAAAGAAAATGGAGGAGAAAGTAGTCAAAAAGCACGTGGACGTGGTCGTGGACGTGGTCATGACCAAGGAAGAGGAGGAAGAGGAGATCGTGATAATTTTGACAATAATGAATGGAGGAGCCATCAATCCACTAGAAGTCGTGGAAGAGGAAGAGGAAGAGGAAGAGGTAGAAACAATTATGAAAAAGCATATGAAAGGAGGTATGATAAATCTAATGTTGAATGTTTTAATTGTCATAAATATGGTCATTACTCTTGGGAGTGTAGAACAAATGTTGAAGAGAAGGTCAATCTTGTTGATGATAAAGAAGATAAAGAAGTTGAAGAGTCAACACTACTACTATCACTTAATAATGGTGAGAAGGAAGACAAATGCTTATGGTATCTTGACAATGGAGCAAGCAATCACATGTGTGGATGCAAAGAGAAATTTGTGGAACTTGATGAGAAGGTGAAAGGAAATGTTTCTTTTGGAGATTCTTTCAAGGTGCAAATATAAGGAAAAGGTACCATTTTAATTTCTTTAAAAGATGGTGCTCACAAATTAATCACGGATGTTTACTATGTTCCTAAACTAAAAAGCAATATTTTGAGTTTGGGACAACTTGTTGAAAAGGGGTATGAAATTTATATGAAAGATTGTTTTTATGCCTTCAAGATCAAAATTCTAATTTGATTGCCAAGGTGTTTATGTCAAGAAATAGAATGTTCACTTTGAACATTAAAACCAATGAAGCAAAATGTTTGAAGGCTAGGATAAAAGATGAATCATGGTGTTGGCATATGAGATTTGGGCACTTGAATTTTGGAGCACTAAAATCCTTAGGAGAGGAGAAGATGGTGAAAGGGATGCCTCACATCAACCATACTAATCAATTGTGTGAAGCATGTCTCCTTGGAAAGCATGCAAGAAGGAGTTTTCCAAAAGAAGCTAATTCAAGAGCAAAGGAGCCTCTCCAACTTGTTTACACCAATGTGTGTGGCCCAATCAATCCTCCTTCATGTGGTAACAATAAATATTTCTTGCTTTTTATTGATGATTATAGTAGAAAGAGTTGGGTTTATTTTCTAAAGAAAAAATCTGAGGCATTTGTAGCTTTTAAAAATTTTAAAGCTCTTGTGGAAAAGGAGAGTGGTTATGTAATCAAAGCTCTAAGATCCGATAGAGGTGGCGAATTCACATCAAAAGAATTTAATGAATTTTGTGAAAAATATGGGATTCGTCGCCCTCTAATGGTTCCTAGATCTCCACAACAAAATGGGGTAGCGGAGAGAAAAAATAGAACTATTCTTAATATGACTAGATGTATGTTGAAGGCTAAAAATATGCCAAAGGAATTTTGGGCCGAAGCTGTTGCATGTGCCGTTTATTTGTCCAATCGCTCCCCAACAAAGAATGTCAAAGATCAAACACCACAAGAAGCATGGAGTGGAGTGAAGCCAAGAGTTGATCACTTGAGAGTATTTGGGAGCATTGCATATGCTCATGTACCCGACCAAGGAAGATTCAAGCTTGATGATCGGAGTGAGAAACATGTGTTCATTGGCTATGATGCAAGCTCAAAAGGCTACAAATTGTACAATCCAAACAATGGAAAGACAATTGTAAGCCGAGATGTCGAGTTCTATGAAGAAGGCACATGGAATTAGGAGGAGAAAGAAGACACTTATGATTTTTTCCCGTACTTTGAAGAAATAGATGAAGAAGCCTTGACTCCAAATGATTCAACTCCAGCACTTTCACCAACTCCTTCAACCAATGAAGCTTCATCATCTTCCGAAGGGAGTTCAAGTGAAAGGCCAAGAAGAATGAGAAATTTTCAAGAATTATATGATGAAACTGAAGTTATAAATGATTTGTTTTGTCTTTTTGTTGACAGTGAACCCTTAAACTTTGATGAAGCAATGAAAGACAAAAGGTGGAGACAAGCCATGAAAGAAGAAATCAAAGCCATTGAGAAGTACAACACTTGGGAGTTATCAAGCCTTCCCAAAGGTCATGAAGCAATTGGAGTCAAATGGGTGTTCAAAATCAAGAAGAATGGAAAAGGAGAGGTTGAGAGACACAAAGCAAGACTTGTAGCTAAAGGCTACAAGCAACAATATGGAGTTGATTATGATGAAGTGTTTGCACCGGTTGCCCGCATGAGAACCATTCGTCTTCTTATTTCCTTGGCAGCTCAAATGAAGTGGAGAATTTTTCAGCTTGATGTAAAATCGGCATTTCTAAATGGCTATCTTGAAGAAGATGTCTATGTTGAACAACCAATGGGTTTTGTCATCGAAGGTCAAGAAGGAAAAGTCTTGAAATTGAACAAGGCGTTGTATGGTCTAAAGCAAGCACCGAGGACATGGAATACTCGCATTGACAAGTACTTCCAAGACAATGGGTTTGTTCGTTGTCAAAATGAGTATGCTCTTTATGTTAAAACTTTTAATAATGGTGATGTCTTATTTATTTGTCTTTATGTGGATGACCTTATCTTTACCGGCAATAACCCAAATTTGTTTGAAGACTTCAAGGAGTCCATGTCTCATGAATTTGATATGACAGATATGGGACTCATGTCATATTACTTGGGAATGGAAGTGAAGCAAACGGAGAATGGTATCTTTGTCTCACAAGAAAGTTACACAAAAGAAGTGTTGAAGAAATTTAATATGCTTGATTGCAATTCTGTGAACACACCTATGGAAGGTGGCTTGAAGTTATCAAAGTTTGATGAAGGAGAGAAGGTAGACTCCACGGTCTTCAAGAGTCTTGTGGGGAGTTTAAGGTATCTAACCAATACAAGGCCCGATATTCTATATGCGGTGGGAGTTGTGTGTCACTTTACGGAGGCTCCTACCTCTCCTCATCTAAAAGCCGCAAAAATAATTCTTCGTTACTTGAAAGGTACAATTGATTTTGGATTGTTTTATTCTCCCTCCAATAACTATAAGCTTGTGGGATTTTGTGATAGTGATTTTGCCGGAGATGTTGATGATAGAAAAAGTACTACCGGATTTGTATTTTTTATGGGTGATTGTGTTTTTACATGGAGTTCTAAGAAGCAAGGCATTGTGACACTTTCTACTTGTGAAACCGAGTATGTAGCTGCAACTTCTTGCACATGTCATGCCATTTGGCTAAAAAGATTGTTGGAGGAATTTCAGTTGTTGCAAAAGGAAAGCACAAAGATCTATGTTGATAATAGATCTGCACAAGAGCTTGCCAAGAATCCGGTGTTCCATGAACGAAGTAAGCATATAGATACAAGGTATCATTTCATTAGAGAGTGCATTACAAAGAAAGAAGTAGAATTGACTCATGTGAAAACTCAAGATCAAGTTGCGGATATTTTCACCAAGCCTCTCAAATTTGAAGATTTTCGAAGATTGCGAACAAGATTTGGTGCGCAGAATAATTTTCCAATTAAGGGAGAATGTTAGATATTAATTAGAAAAATAATAATAACAAGTTTTATGAGCCTTAAATTGTGGAAGATGAAAGTTGTAAGGTTGTAAGTTACAAAGTCTTGAATAAGCAATTATGTGAGCATTTAGTATTCTTGAATAAGCAAATTATGTGAGTGGTCACTCTATTTTAGTATAAATAGGGGATCATACTCTTGTATTTTGTGTGCCAAATGAAATAAAATCTTCTTCTTCTTCCAACATGCCTATGAGCTCAATGGTGGGAATACTGAACTTTGAATTTGGTTCACAATGGTGGGAATACTGAACTTTGAATTTGGTTCACTGGTTGAGCCATTACTGTCATTAGTATGTTCACAATAGAACATACGTGGAACTTTTGTCACACCATTTTCTACCAGTCCTTGGACACCAGCCTTTGAATCATCAAATGCCTTAAGTTCACTTATCCTGTCATAACTGGAAACAGTTCCTGCCTCCAACTCATCTGTTCTTGTGATCACCATATTTTGAGGCTATTCTATGCATCAATTCTGTAATGAAAGCAACTATGAAAGGTTCAAGAATTGAGGAGTAGGTGGAAATGCTCTGGTTTCAATTTCAGTTTTCCATAAGAGTTGAATAAACTAAGGCATCCTCATTTTCTTTCCCTGGATTCTCGAGACAATTAAACTATCGTCATATTGTGACAACTTGGATTAAACGAGTAACTAAGCATGAAGTTTTTCTAATTTGCTTAGTAGAAGCGTGACAATCCACCTAAAGAATAGGTCAGTGGAATCAATAGTGAACTAATATATTTAAGTATATCTTTAATCTAGGTCTTGATCTGGAGGCTATTTGCTTGAATTTAAAAGTAAAACCACCCTCTCCTCGTTCATGCGTGGCTTAAGAGTTAAGGATCATATAGTTTGATAATTGGGTACTAGCTTTAATTTCCTTTTACATGGTACGTGGTTACCCAAACTCATGGTAAGCGGGGCACATGGAAAGGAACAAAAATGCATTTTTTTATGATGATCATATGTTTGATCAGAACTTACCCATCCTTCCCAATACTTTACTTTAGGTGGGGACTATTCAACTTAAGAGATTTTGCATGAATAGGACTTCCTATAAAAAAATGAATGACAAACCGATAAAGCAAAACAAAGAAATGTCCCGGTCAATATATTTATTCATGGGCAGCTCATCCCTATTGTGCTGAAAGGAAATCACATGATTATAAACAAGAGGAGTGCTAGTAACACACACTACTCTCAAACACCTCCTTCTAACACTTACCAATTGTTGGTTAAAATTCATTTGAAAACTATAAAATCATGAATAAAACTCATTAAGTAAAAACTGGACCAACAAAATTATGTGATTTCTAATAAATTTCACATAATAATAAAGAATGTGATCAAAGGGTGCATTAGAGTGTATATTGCTAGTATTTTTCTTATAAACAAAGATCATTTTCTACAGTGCCCCATGCTTCTTTGCCTTCACATAATTTCCGTGTAAATTGGGTTTCCTTTCAAACTTTTCACATATATAAAATTTCACAGATACAAGAATTGGGGTTGCAATCTAGAACATGTGGTCACTAAATTAGTTACTACATCCGTCTTTAAAATTGGTCATTAAGATAGTCACCATAAAATCGATTACTATAAAATCGTTCATTAAATCAATCAATATAAAATGGGTTGAACATATGATATAGCATATCAACGATTATGCCTTTAAACAGCTAGTGCCAATAACTTGTTTCTTTCGTTTATGTTTTGAAGCACGTACTCTCTAAGAATTTGTGTATTTGGTGACTGTTGGAAAGTTTTTTTAGCAGAACATAAATTTGCTAGGCGTAGCTTCATATGAAGATACATAATCAACACAAGCAGAGTTCTTGTTTCACCTCATACGGTATATTATAATGACTTAGTTACAAGACAAACGATACCACAGATTTCCAGTCCAAGAATAAGAATATAAGATCCTTAATCTTATTTAGTTTCATAAATGTTATAATATCCAACTTATCTAATCTATTCATTTATTGTGCTAAATAAACCACACACCAATTCAACTCAAATCTTGAAGTGTTGAAGTGCAGAGGTTCCATCAAGACCTTTAGCTTCGAAATACCGTACATACTCCGCAACTGTGGTTTCTCTGTATTTGGGAGGATTGTCTTCTGTCAATAATTCTTTTATAGGTCCATAGGGTTTTGGTGATGATTTAAGACCTTCGCTGAAAAAGCATGCAACAGATATTCTTGGACCTATGAGATTTGCCTGTACTCTATGTTCTACGCTCTTGAATCTGTCATTTGTTATAAGCTGCAGTTAAAGGGAAAAAAAATTAGCCACATTCATGTCAATATTAAGAACTTGCAAAGTTGCAAAGTTGTATCAGATTTTAGCTTTTTACATGGGAAAAATGTCATTACAAATTTGGTGCTGTTTTAGGAGTCGCAATATTTAATAATATGAATATAAGAGTATGATAATAACAGCCATTTGAACATGTAAGGGCTAAGCCTAAGATACATATTAACCATCTACAGCCATAACATAGACTAGCCATTTTTATGTAAACCTCCTAACACTGTCTTCGATTCCCACGGATCAAACATGCACAATAACGATAGAGAACTTGCCTGTAGAAGATCACCAATGTTAACAACAAGAGCCCCAGGTTCTGGGGTTATATCAATCCACATGTTCTGGTAAAGAACCTGCAGGCCACCAATATGATCCTGGAGAAGCACTGTGAGGAAACAATTATCAGAATGCTTTGTGGTTCCCAAAGTTAAATCTGGTTCAGGGCATGCAGGGTAGTAATGGCAAAGTGAAATAAGTCCCTCAGCACAACCCAAGTCTTTTAAATGGTCTGGGTGCAGCCCAAGAGCTTCTGATAATAATTCAAATAGAGCAATTCCAAGCTTCATTACATATGTCCCATATTCCAAAAGTATATCCCTACAAGAAAATGCAGTCAGTAAGCAATTACATAGTAGAAATGGAAACCTTAGGGATTGTTATTTGTTTAGTTTGAGAAAAACGTTTTCTCATTTCACTTTTAATTATAAAATTGTCACCTTCTTTTCGTTTTCTGTTTTCAAATATTTGTACCAGGAAATAGTGAAAATAACTTTCTTTTTGTTTTTCTCTTTTACCTGTACATATTTTTGCACAGGAAACAAATTGAAAACGAGGTGTCCATTTGGTAATTAAAAATAAGAACAGGAAATGAAATTAGAAGTAGCATGCCTTTAGCTTTGTATCTTCCTCCCTTTTGGAAGTTGTATTGATTTGTCTATTTGTTTAGCTAACTTCATATTTTATACCTTGATTGATAACTCTTGATGCACTCGAGTGGAGACAATTTATAAAGCTATTAGAAGGTTGAATCTTATTCAGGAACCATGCACAACCTTTATGCATAGTAACATCATACAAATATAAACTTATAAAGCTAAATATACCTTGATCTAAATGGCCTAAAATTCAAGGCAGTATACATACATGAACTAATTACCTGCATACTACTGGCAAGTCTTCAGGTTTGGGAGGATTAGGAGCCAGGTAACACATGAAACTGTCCCTCCAATTGAGGGCTGGTGAACTGTACAGATCAAAATTGCTATTATACACCAGAGGTTTCATATGGTCACGGGTATATAGCTCTTTCTTCTCCTCAATATCTTGTTCATGAAACCTTTGCACCCCATCTTTCAAGTCCTCTAGAACAGTCACAGGGATGCCATGGTTGACCACCTGAAAGAAACCCCATCTCTCAGATGCTTCCCTTATTCTGCCTATAATTTCTTGGCGTGAACTTGGATCTTTGCCAACTTCTTCAAGGTCTATAACAGGTATAGTGTATTCTGTGTTGCCTAACTTTGAAGCCCTGACAAATTCATCAGGTGGATGATGAAATAATCTTGGGATCTTTGCGACCCCTTCATCAACAAGGCCTTTCACACCAGCTTTTGTGTCATCAAATGCTTTGAGCTCACCCAGCCTATCAGGGTTGAGCTCCATAGTGCCTGCAATTTCATCTGTAATAGAAACCTCCATATTGCTTCTGCTTGTCGTGGACTAAAGAGTTCATAACATTCTGCAACCTTTTAGTCTTCTTCAATAATGTGCGGTTATAATAAAATATCTTTAGGTATGTAATGAGAGAGACACATATGTGGAAATCACTTTGTGACCACAATTAAATACTTCCACGTCTAGATGTATAACAATCAGACAAGTGTTAATTACGGTAGTCTCTCCTTTATTTTGTATTATTAGATACACAAAACTCACTTTGCCTCTGAAATTTAGACAAAAGTTCTAGTATTTTATAATTGCAAGCTTAATTTTTTGCGGTGCATTTCACAAAGATATTAGTGTTGATGGATTGGCAAGTGCACCAATGTCTTTAAGTAGTAAAATTAAAACGGAAGTTTAAGTATCGTATCTATGAGGATTTTATTTGTACTTAAGTAGATGAATATTTAATTAAGAAAAAATATTTGGAAAAGGTAATAGAAAACAGTAAATTAAATTTCTGAAAATTAAATCAAACAAGAAAAAGAATTAAACATGAATTTAAATTAATTAATTAAAGATAGAAAAGATAAGAAAACCTAATAATATTGTAATGTTGAGAACTTAGTCTACCAGAGCTACTCCTTGATGTAATGTTAATGATTTTTCTCTATTTATAATTATTTCAATTTACACCTGCATCTACTAGTATACTCTAACTTTGGTCCCCTCCCCCGTACGAAAGAGTCTAATTTATCTATTTTCTCTTCCAAATCTCTTTGCATAGCTAAAATAGAAAATTGCATTAAGGATAAAGATATATAACAGGCTAAACAAATATCAATGTATCCCAAGTGATAACTTTATTTAGATATCATTTCCTAGTTCTATTAGAAAATAATGTTTCTCAACGCTACCCCTAAAACTTACCATGCAAATGGGTGATCAAGACACAAGCAATAATATTAAGCACAAGAAAGGATAGTGCAAAAATAATATTCATAAATAGATATGAAGAGAAATTATATCAAGAGTAGTTGGGTGTCAAGTTTCTAACAGAGGAAATTTAGTCTCTCATTGTCATGTAGACTTTACAATTGCAAGAGGGGAATATTTAGTAATGGAGAAAAAGATAAGAAAAGGAATGGAGGGAAGAAATGATTTTCATTGTTTGTTGCTCCTTCTTTTCGCCTTTGCCTTCTACAAGGAATTGTATTATGTTCAAATTTATGTGTGTCTTCTCTTTCTTCTCTTTTCTTTTTTTATAGGTGCAGATTACCGGACTTCTGAATTAGTCTAATCTCCTTAATTAGTCTTTCTTTCCTTAATTATTATATTTTCCTTATTATTCTGTTTTCCTGCTTTCCTCAATTAGTCTTATTTTCTTAATTAGCCCTTATTTCCTCAATTAGTTTGATTTCCTTGATTAGCTGCATTTTTGGGCTTTATTTTACTCACTAAACTTCATAAATCCATCACTTTTAATATTCTTGGCACAATAATTTAAATGATGTTAATTTAATCATTATTTGCTCAAAAAGGAAAAATTAGAAGAAAAAATTACAAATTCTTCTATAATTTAACCCCAAAATATATTCATAATTAGCAGTTATCAATTAGTCAATTGGTCTACAAGTTTTTATTCATTGCACAATTTGCTTCATTTCTCAAAACTGGTTTGGACCTCTTTGGAGATTTTGGGCACAATTAGGCAAAGTAAATCAATGTGTTGAGCCAATAATTAAGGTCCAATAATCGAACCTTAAATGCCCTTCATGAACCTTCTGGAGCCTAGAGGACCACCATGTGGGTGCAAAGCATAGAATCATTGCCTATATTCTGTTAGAGGTAGCAATTATGTTCGGATTTGCTTAGTGAGGCATTTTCCACATTACCTCACGTAAGAATTTTCATACAGTTAAAACTATATAAATTAATAATGTCAGGATCGGAGAAATTTATTAATTTAGAGAGTTATTAATTTATCGATAAATTAATAATTATTAATTTAAAGAGTTTTTAAGTAATTATATTGTACATACCAAACAAAAAGATAAATTAGTTTATGCCTCTTAGAATTACATCGCAACGAACCTTGAAACTCAACATAAATTATTAACTAATGTGTTCATATGCATTGGAAATCAATAATGACTTTTGAAGTACAGTAAATGTAAACAAGAGGAACAAATGTGTTCAATGTATTCTTAAGCAAGTTTGGCATATATAAATTACATGAATGTGTTAGAGTATTCAAATCATATTTCACAAGATGCCTTCTCATCTAAAAGGTGTTGCAAAATCAACTATGTCAGATCAAATACGTAAGGAGTTGTGTGAGTACAAGAGAGATAATCCTGCAAGCACACAAAAAGACTTGCAGATATGGCTTGAGGGAAAATTTGAGTTGAAAGTTAGTCAAGGAACAATATCAAACACACTTAAGTGGTCAGATGACTATCTCTCTGCTGAAATAAAAAAGGGAAGAGCAGAGATCAAAAGACACAAACCAGCAAAATATCCTGACATGGAGAAGGTTGTTTATGAGTGGTTTCTCCAGCATCAAGAACGTGTGAATATAACAAGAGAATTAATTTTGCAGAAGGCAAGAGATATAATGAAACTCGTGTACCCTCATGATAATTCAGATTTTAACTTCTCTATAGGATGGCTTGGGAAATTCAAGCACCGACATGGCATAAAGTCATTTCGTCATTTTGGCGAGAGTGGGTTTGTTGATGTACAAGACATGGAACAGAAATTGGTATCGATTCGGGAGAAAATTAATCAGTTCCCTATGAAAGATGTTTTCAATATGGATGAAACTGGGTTGTTTTATAGGCTACAAGCTGATCATTCACTGGCAACAAAACAACTTGAAGGAAGAAAATAAGATAAAGAAAGGCTGACGGTAGTTATTTGTTACAATGAAGATGGCTTTGAAAAAATCCCTCTATGGATTATTGGGAAATATGCAAAGCCTCGTTGCTTCAAGAATGTCAACATGAATAGCTTGGATTGTCAGTATCGAGCTAACAAAAAAGCATGGATGACTAGTGTGCTTTTTGATGAATATGTTCGTTCATTTGACCAAATGATGCATGGTAGAAGAGTTCTACTTGTGGTGGATAATTGTCCAGCACATCCAAGAAATATTGAAGGGCTAAGAAACGTTGAGTTGTTCTTTTTTCCACCCAACGTGACATCAAAGATTCAACCTTGTGATGCTGGGATAATAAGAGCTTTCAAGATGTATTACCGTAGAAGGTTTTACCACAAAATATTGGAAGGTTATGAGGTGGGACAATCTGATCTAGGGAAGATAAATTTCCTTGATGCTATCAATTTAGCAATCCCAGCTTGGACGATAGATGTTCGAAAAAAAACAATAGCGAATTGCTTTTGACACTGTAAAATTCATTCAGCTAGTGACGTTGCAAGAAATTTGGATGAATCCACTTTTGATGAAGAAACTCAAGACCTCGAGACTATGATCAATCAATGTGGCTATCGTAATAAGATGGATATCGACAATCTAATGAACTACCCAGGTGAAAATGAAGCATGTTCGGAGGTTCAGAGTTTAGAAGATATTGTGGGTACTATCATTGAGAATAATGCAGAGGATTACGACAAAGATGATACGGTGTCTTTGGAGTCTGTTACGCAAAAGGAAACACTTATGGCATCGAACACTCTTCATAACTTTATGATATAATACAAAAATACAACACCTGAGCTATTGGATGCAATAAGAAAAGTTAGAGATGAGCTCCAAATAGACTTAAACTTTAAAGGAAAACAGACAACTATTGAATCATATTTCAATAGAGTGTAATATATTTTTTTTTCAATTTCTACGAATTATTAATTTATGATTTTCTTGGGACCGAAAATTATAAAGGGATCTCACAATAAATTATTATCTTATTATTTTATCGAGTTTTTCAATTTTTTACATTGGCCCAAGTCGGGACCAGACAAATTTATTATTTTATAAAGTTTATTAATTTACCAAGTATTAATTTAAAGAGTTTCTACTGTAATAGCAATGAAGGAATGGTATGAATAGAACCCCAAGGGTCTAAGGTGTTGTCTATCTTTGATCACCCATATGTAACTGTCTTCACTGACATGAGCATTAAAATCCTTGCAAGTACACCACTATAGCTTGGCTTGCGTGTGTTCAAAGATATTTTGTTCGAATATTCCATCTCAATCTCAGAGGACTAGTGTCGAACACTTGAAGCCTATGTGATAACGATTTACCATCAATCGTTCGAGTCCAACATCACTCAATCACCAATGTGGCCATGAAACCCAACCATAAGCACCTTCCTCCTCCACCATCAATAGAGGAACCAATACATCAAAACCTCTATACACCAACTACAAATGGTGATGTCCTTGAATACCTAAACCTAGAATTTATAAGACAAAATATCATCATCATCATCATCATAAATTGGTCAAACACAACACCGACTACTACATCAAACTGAAGGACGTGGTTGAGGATCTCATTGGAAGAGATCAATTATCAAAATATACAAGAGAAGGATAGAAAGAGCTATAACTGCATATCCAACCAACAAGATGGGGAAGACAAGGGATCATTTTGAAAGAAACATTACACGTCTCACATATTTTCACATCATTCACGTACTCAGGGATCAAAGCACAATATCACTCAACCAATCAATCTTGATCAATATTGTGACACCCTCTACCCCTCACATACATACTAATAAGGAATAAAAAAAATTCAAATATTAATTAAAAGTATTTTTAAAACATTTTTTTTAAACAAGTCTTTCAAAGGGGAAAAAGGCTCACATTCATTTTCTTCTACATCATATTTAAACTTGTCCAAATAAATAATAAAGTATTCTCGACTCAACAAGGTCGTCTAAGCTTCATACAATTAATATAGAACCTATATCCTAATGTCACATCCTATCAGAGCGTTGTGTTCTCATGTCCTCTAGCATGAGGTTCTTCATAGTCATCCACCTATTCATCTGCTCCCCCGAACACAAGATCAAGATCATCACAGGATCCAAACACAACAACACACAGGGAGTGAGTTATCACATTCCTAGCTAATAGAGAAACAAGACAATTAAATATACATATTATATAAATGAGATACCACTTGCTTAAACATAGCTCACGTAACTTCACCACTTCGTCATTCAAAAATCACTTTTCAATTATCAATCACATTACACAAGAATCCCACACTTCGATCAAGATATAATAACACATCAATTAACAAGCATATGCAATAGTTATGCTAAGACTTAATCCTATATGCAATGTGGTACCATGTCAGTGAAAAACCACCCTGGGGCGCTTAGGAGTACATAACAAGACACACCACACCATGGGTTTGTCAGGTCACTCTCACTAAGTAAGATCATAGGGAGACCAGTCAGGGTCACGATGTTTTGCGAGAATGCTCCAACCATATGAGATCAGCATAGGCTTAAAGGAGCACTCAAACCCGGTGACCCCCAAGGCCTACACTCCGAAGAGTCCGTCAGGGCCTCTCCCTCCTGATTCAGGTCCAACCCCTAAAATAATTTTTTGCATGCAGACACTGCTCATGAATTATACAACACCCACGACCTTACACTCGTGTTTTAAACACGTTCAACACAATTGCGCTACGATTTAACATTGGTTCCTAAATAGGAAACCTACATTTTCTCTTTAACACTGCGCATCAACGTTTTTCTCAAGATAACACTGGTCGTGTTATTGTACAATTCATAGCTTACAACACAAGTAATTTCACATCAAGTGTTAACTACACACTTATCCACAACTAGAACTCATTCACAATTTCACATCTCATAGTGTGACAATCCATCATCACATGTTTACACGTATCTCACAAATTAACACATGTTCAACTTTACACTTATACTCAATCTCAATAACAATATTATAATCTCAAAGCAACATGTTATTCTACAATTCATCACATACTCACAATTTGAATCATCATTTCATATCCTCAATATAACAATTTATATATAAGACCATCACAACATGAGGACTAAAACCCCTCAAATAATATTATACAATTATATCAAAATCATAGGTCGAAACATACAAATATCAAGAGCACAATTTATCAAGCAATCTTCATTAGGGCATCAATATTTTATTTATAATCATAAAGGAAAAAATTGCAATTTAACAAACATCCCAAAATAAAACCCCAATTTAATCCTCTAAGGATCCCTACACATGTTCTCACTAATCCCCAATTGTGAATAACTCATCCCTTATCTCTGAGCGGACTCACGTGTCTTCAGCCAGCGATAGCAACATCTCTAGCGGTTCCCTGAAATTCTTTCAATTATTCCTCTGACTGCTCCGATAGAATTCCCAAACGTCAGAGGGACGAAGAAGAGATTGAAACTTCCACTTGTACTGTCTTCATGCGATTCCTTTTTCTTCCTCCACGAATATTGTCTCGCAAATCCCAACGGTGAGAGCGTGCGGAATTGAATTTTGAACAACATGTCCAAATTTCATGAAAATCCAACGGCTAACGAAACCGGGATCGTAGTTTTACCGAGACAGTTTTGGGTTTCTGCGGGAAATTAAAATGCTACAATGCGAAGGGCTTTTCTCTAAGCTCAGATATGATTATGAAATTCCCAACGGTGACAATGTTTGGAATTGGGTTGCAAACATGATACTCAAATTTCACGATGATCCAACGGTGAACGAGTTCGAGATCGTCGTTTTACTGAGATAGGTTTGGTGGGCTGCGGGAAAAAGAAAGGGTTTTGAGAGGAGAAGAGGAAAAACAAAAATGAGGCCAAAAGGAGGCAGCTGACTTAACATAACTATTTATACCTAGGGTACTCAACCTATTATTTGCTCTATATTTATTTATTTATTTATTTATTTTTACTAAAAAGCTTTTTAAATTTATTTACGAAAAATTGGGATGTTATAAATACAGAAGCGTTATGCAACAAATATACTAAGACTCAATCCTATACCAGGAGTATTTGACAAGACAGACCACATACTGGTAAGTCAGGTTACTCTCACTAGGTAAAATCATAGGGAGACCAATTAAGATCATGTTGTTTTGCGAGAATGCTACAATCATGTGGGATAGGCATAGGCTTAAAGGGGCATTCAAACTGGGTATATTTACCCCCAAGGCCTAGACTCCGAAAAGTTCGTCAGGGCCTCTCCCTCCTGATTTAGGTCTAACCCAAAAAACATTTTAGCACACAAACTCTATCTATAAACTGTACAAAACACATGACTCATCAATTGTTCTCAAAATAATTTTAACTCGTCACCCATCAAAGTGATTAAACTCGTTGAGTTCCCACAATAGATCTCATCACAATACTCATCATGCATTAACTCGTCATAGCAAGGGACCATGGATACCTTACCAATGCCCTAGGAATCATACCCTCCACCATCCCCAGCTGACAATAATGCCACACAGTGACTCTAGCAAAGTAACCACCAACAAGACAAAGTGACATGAGGCAACAGGGGAATCAACAGCTAAACCGGCCAGAAAAATTTTCTGATTTCCACTTTATTTTCCTTAATCATTTTGAATTCAACCACCATTATGAGTTCACTAATTGCCAAAAAAAAAAATTATCTGAATCGTAGTGCTATAAGCTAGAGAAATATTTCTATCCCATTATATCAATGATTTCCATATTATTTCTAGTAACAGGTAATACAACATTACAAAGTCTACTGCCACGATTGCAATCACCTTAGTAAACTTGACAACTATCATAATCAGCAAAGTTCAAATACAAAGCAACCACTCGATTGACTTGACTAGCCATCAAGTTAACTGAGCAAATCGCAGCAAATGTCGACATAAGGCACGGACTTGATCCAAACCTCTGGTATGGATACGACAAATTAAGGGAGTGATAGAAATTAGCATTGGACAAACACTTATTTTTCCTAAGAATTGGAGTTGCAATCTAGAACATGTACATATTTCATATCAACGGTTATTCCTTTAAACAACAAGTGCGAATAATTTATTTCTTTAGTTTGTTTGCTAGACCTAGTCTCCAAGAGTTTTTGTAATTGATGGCTGTTAGAAAGTATTTTAGGAAAAACATAAATTCACTAGAAACTAGGTGTAGCTTCATATAAAGATATATAATCAACACAAGCAAAGAGTTTTTGTTTCATCTCAGATAGTATATTAAGATCAAGAAAATAGGTGTGTATTATCCTGTCCAAGAAATATAGGATCCTTAATCTTATCGAGTTTGAAAAATGTTACAATTTCTAACATATCTAATTTATTCCTTTATTGTGCTAAATAAACCACACCAACTCAAATCCTGAAGTGTTGAAGAGCAGATGTCTCATCAAGGCCTTTTGCATTGTAGTAGCGTACATACTCCACAACTGTGGTTTCACTGTATTTGGGAGGATTGTCTTCTAATAATAACTCTTTTATAGGTCCATAGAGTTTCGGTGATGATTTAAGAAGCGTTGAAAAAGCATGCTACAGATATTCTTAGACCTATGAGATTTGCCACAACTCTGTGTTCAACACTATTGAATCTGTCATTTGTTATCAGCTGCAGTTCAGGAAAAAGAATAATTAGCCACATTCATTAAATTCATTTTACATATCATAGGAACTTAAAAAGTTGCAAAGTTGTATCAGGCTTTTTACAAAGTTGTACCATTGTTTAATAATATGAATATAAAATTATGATACTCCTAACAGCCTATTGAACCTATAAGCGCAAAAATACATATTAAGTAATGTAAAGGAAAATTGTCAAGCAGACAGTTAATTATTGTTTTGTTACGTTGTGTTATTACTGATATAGTCTGTCAGTTTTATCTCTTGTTAAGTTTGGTACAGTTTGTTATTACTGATATAGTCTATCAGTTTTATCCCTTATTATTGCAGTGTATAAATACCCCTCTTGCAATCATTCATGGTATCAATGAAATCACTCTATTGTCTTCTATCTTATTCATGATCACAAATCCTAATATGGTATCCAGAGCCTTCTAACCAAGGGTTCCGAAACTTTCTTCAATCCTCAAACGTTTCAACTCCGATCTCGATCAAACTTGATGATGAGAATTTTCTAGTGTGGCAGCAACAAGTTCTTGCCACAATTCAAGGTTTGAAGCTCAGTAAATATCTTCATGAAGAACACGTTCCAAAGAAATTTGAGTCCAAAGAATATGAAGAAGTTGGTATGATCAGTGAAGCTTTTCTCAATTTTGAATAATAGGATCAATTACTCGTTGTCTGGCTCCTTGCATCGATATCAGCACCAATCCTCACAAAGATGGTTGGTTTGGAGCAATCATGGCAGATTTGGAAAAGATTTCAAGTCTATTATGCGTCTCAGACTCGTGCGAAGGTAAAAAAAATTAAAGGTACAGTTGCATATGATTACGAAAGATAAGTCAATTTCAGAATATTTACTTGCGATCAAGAAAATCGTAGATTCACTAGCTGCAATTGGTTCTGCAATTTCTAATGATGATCATATAGAAGTGATTTTAGATGGCTTGCCTGAAGATTATGATTCTTTTGTTACTTCTGTTACATCATGTTTAGATCCATACACTATTGACGATATTGAGGCACTTCTTTTGTTTCTGCCTATTCTCCTCCTTCTTCCAATTCTACTTCCTCTAATCCTTTACTCGTTTTATCTCCTACTACTCAGAATTTCCAAAATGATAATGATACAACTGATTTATTACCTAATGTTTCTTTACAGTGTGATACTAGTGATTCTTCTGTCGTAGTTGTTTCATCTCCAATTACAGGTTTTGTTCCTCAAAATACTCATCCCATGACAACCAGAGCCAAACCTGGTGTCTTTAAACTGAAAACTTATGCTTCTTACAAGGAAGGAAGCTATGATCACACTATTGAGCCACATATTGTAAAGGAAGCAATGGCCAAGCCTGAATGGCTCAAAGCTATGAAAGAGGAACATGACGCACTTATCCAAAATGATACATGGTCCTTAGTGGATCCACCTCCTGGTTGTAAGCCTATAGGCTGCAAATGGGTGTTTAAAAGCAAGTTTAATGCAGATGGAAGTTTTCAAAGGCACAAGGCCAGGGTGGTAGCAAAAGGGTATCATCAAAGAGAGGGGTTTAATTTTAAAGAAACCTTTAGTCCAGTGATTAAGCCAGCAACGATTAGAACTGTTATGTCCCTTGTGGTTTCTCAGCAGTGGCCTATCCATCAAGTGGATATCAACAATGCCTTTTTGCATGGAGGTCTTCAAGAAACTGTATATATGACTCAACCACCAAGCTTTGTTTCATCCGACAAACACGAAGTATGCAAACTGCTCAAAGCTCTTTATGGCTTGAAACAGGCCCCCAGGTCTTGGTTTCACAAACTCAGTTTGACTTTGAGGTCCTTGAGATTTAATTCAGCCAAGAGTGATACTTCTCTTTTCATGCGATTTACACCTACCTCTAAAACCTATGTGTTGGTGTATGTTGATGATATAATCATCACCCGCTCTTCTTCTTCTGAAATCACCTCTCTTATTTCTCATCTTAACAACAAGTTTTCTTTGATGGACTTAGGTCCTCTTCATTATTTTCTTGGCATTGAGGTTAAGCATTATTCTGATGGTGGTATTCTATTGTCTCAATCAAAATACATAATAGATCTACTTCATAAAACCAATTTGTTAGACTCTAAATCTCAGCCAACTCCCATGGTTTCTGGTTTAAAGCTTACTATTGATGGTTCTTTTTCAGTTCAGGATCCTACTCACTATCGAAGCATTGTCAGAGCTCTTCAATACATCATTGTGATAAGGCCTGAAATTTCATTCTCCGTTAATAAGGTCTGTCAATTTATGCATAGACCACAAGAGCATCATTGGAGGGCAGTGAAACGGATTTTAAGATATCTCCAAGGTTCAATTACATATGGCTTGCACATCAAACCTTCGCCGCAGTTGCATATCATGGGTTTTTGTGACTCAGATTGGGGTTCAGACCCTGATGATAGAAAGTCTACCACAAGTTACTGTGTGTATCTTGGACCAAATCTTGTATCATGGTCTTCTAGGAAGCAAGTTGTTGTTTCTCGAAGTAGCACTGAGGCTGAGTATAGAACTTGTTTCTCGAAGTAGCACTGAGGCTGAGTATAGAGGACTTGCTACTGTCACTGCAGATATTTTATGGCTGCAGAATTTGCTCAGAGAGTTGCATTTTCCAGTTGTATTGCCAAGAATTTATTGTGATAATTTAGGTGTTGTCCACCTTGCTGCAAATCCTGTCATGCATTCTCACACAAAGCATTTTTAGTTGGATTTTCATTTTGTTCGCGATAAAGTCTTGTCGCGCGAGCTTGTTGTTGTTCATCTGCCTGCTGAATTTCAGGTTGTTGATATTCTCACTAAAGGTGTTTCAAATCCTCAATTTACAATATTCAGATCCAAACTCAAGGTTTCATCCGCTTTCACCATGAATTTGAAGGGGGGTGTAAAGGAAAATTGTCAAGCAGACAGTTAGTTATTGTTTTGTTACATTTTGTTATTGCTGATATAGTCTATCAGTTTTATCTCTTGTTAAGTTTGTTGCAGTTTGTTACTGTTGATATAGTCTATCAGTTTTATCCCTTATTATTGCAGTGTATAAATACCCCTCTTGTAATCATTCATGGTATCAATGAAATCACTTTATTCTTTTCTATCTTATTCATGATCACAAATCCTAATAAGTAAGCATCAAAGAGCCATAATTTAGACTAGCCATGTTAATATAAATATGTTAAAGTTTATTAGTTTTTTGCATTGAAACTTCAGATGCTATAACCATTCACAATAACTATGGCGGGAACCAAAGGGGTCTAGCTCAGTTAATCGACCAGGGTATGTGAGTTGTTGTAGATCTCGATGGTATTTGTCTTTGATTCCTATGGATTAAAAAATTAACTGGCAGGAAACTCATACATTTATAATTACAATAGAAAATTTGCCTGCAAAAGATCACCAATGTTAACTACAAGAGCCCCAGGTTTCGAGGGTATATCAATCCGCGTGTTCTGGTAAAGAACCTGGAGGCCACCAATATGGTCCTGGAGAAGCAATGTGAGGAAACTACTATCAGAAAGTTTGGTGGTTCCCTAAGTTAAATCTGGTTCAGGGCATGCAGGGTAGTAATGGCAAAGTGAAAGAAGTCCCTCAGCACAACCTATGTCTTTTAAATGGTCTGGATGCAGCCCTAGAGCTTCTAATAGTAATTCAAGCAGTGCAATTCCCAGTTTCATTACATATGTCTCATATTCCAGAAGTATATCCCTAGAAGAAGATGCAATCGGTTAGCAATTAAATGCCTTATAGTATAAATGAAATGTTTAACTTTGGATCTTACTTTTTGTAAAATGTGTTGGTTTGTATATTTGTGTGTCTATAACCTCTCATTGATACCCTGATTCATAACTCTTCGTGCACACAAGTGGATGTTGGGGAGATTCGAGGGGTACACTTGTGGACTACGAGCCACCACATAAGGAGACCTAACACCACACTCTAACCCAAAACCTTAAGGCTCAGGTTTATGGGTCTTCTCGTCACTTATATGGTGCTCAACCTTTCCACATGGTAGTCTCCCCCTCGAAGGGAAGTCTTTATCATCCACGAGTATAGCCATGGCCACCTGCGGTACTTGCCCTGCCCGCTAGCCATTCTGGCCACCTCGCTCCACCTGCGGGGCACGTTGTGCCGCTAGCCATTCTGGCCACCTGAGGTACTTGCATACTCGTCTGAGCCGGTCACCAACTTGAACCATCGGCTCTAATACCAATTGTTGGGGAGATTCGAGGAGTACACCTGTGGACCACGAGTCACCTCATAAGGAAACCTGACACCACACTCTAACCCAAAACCTTAAGGCTCAGGTTTATGGGTCTTCTCCTCACTTATATGGTGCTCAACCTTTCCACTTCTACCCGATGTAGGACTTCACCTCACACTTGTAACCCAACACATCTCTCCCTCAAGTGTGAGTCTCTTCCACATGGTAGTCTCCCCCTCGAGCGGAAGTCTTTATCATCCATGAGTATAGCCATGGCCACCTGCGGTATCATCCACGAGTATAGCCATGGCCACCTGCGGTACTTGCCCTGCCCGCTAGCCATTCTGGCCACCCCGCTTCACCTGCGGGGCACGCTGTGCCGCTAGCCATTCTGGCCACCTGCGGTACTTGCATACTCGTCTGAACCGGAACCTGGTCGAACCTGGCTCTGATACCAATTGTTGGGGAGATTCGAGGGGTACACCTGTGGACTACGAGCCACCACATAAGGAGACCTGAGACCACACTCTAACCCAAAACCTTAAGGCTCAGGTTTATGGGTCTTCTCGTCACTTATATGGTGCTCAACCTTTCCACTTCTACCCGATGTGGGACTTCACCTCACACTTGTAACCCAACAGTGGAGACCCAATTTATAGCCTACTATGCTACTAGAAAGTTGAAGCTTATTCAGGAATCATGCACACACTTTATGCATAGTAACTTAATACAAACGTACACTTAAAGCTAAATTTGAGTTTTATTTTCATGCATTGTGTTACACTGTTAACCAATTAGAAAAAAAAAATTAAAAGTGACCTTTAAAGTAATTTTACAAAAGTCAACAATTTTATCATAAAGACTATTTGTTTTTGAATTATAGTGTAAAAAACACGAATTGTCATTACTTTCTATTAAAATCCTTAAATAGTGCGTTTGGATTGATGACGAGAGACCAAAAATCACAGTGACATCATGAAAAAGTGGAAGCAACTCTGTGTTGTTTTGCATTCAACGAGGAAAATCTGAATCTATTTTCGGAAAAGTGAAGCTATAAATATACCTTGAATGATCTAAGTGGCCTAAGATTTAAGGCACTATACATGCATGAACTTACCTGTATACTAGTGGTAAGTCTTCATGTTTGGGAGGATTATGAGCCAGGTAACACATAAAAGTGTCCCTCCAATTGAGTGTTGGTGAACTATAGAGATCATAATTGTTATTATACACAAAAGGTCTCATCTCATCCCGGGTATAGAGCTCCTTTTTCACCTCAGTATCTTGTTCATAAAACCTTTGCACCCCATCTTTGAAATCCTCTAGAACAGTGACAGGGATGCCATGGTTCACAACCTGAAAGAAACCCCATTTCTCAGCTTCCTTCCCTTATTCTGCCAATAATTTCTTGGCGTGAACTCGGTTCTTTGCCAACTTCTGCTAGGTCTATGATAGGAATAATGTGTTATGTGTTGCCTAAATTTGGGCCTTCACAAAATTACCAGGGGGTGATCAAACAATCTTGGGATCTTTGTGACCCACCCCTTCATCAACAAGACCTATCACACCAGCTTTTGTGTCATCAAATGCTTTGAGCTCACGCAGCCTATCAGGGTTGAGCTACACAGGGCCTGCAATTTCATCTGTAACAGAGACCCATGTTTCTTCTAGTGGAATTTAGAGTCTAAACTCTAAAACCTTAGTGTGGATACTTTTCGTCTTTTAAGGTTTTAATTATTAGTAGTGTTGTGATTTCATCTCATTTATTGATATCCCGACAATTCATGGACAAATGTGATCGATGCAGTTCCAATTACAAACGCAGACAGTTAAAAAATCTTGATGTGATCCAAATCATGGTGACAAACCTTTTTTAAAAACTTTTTTTATATAATGTGTGCTATCATACACAATGTTTCGGTATTATTTGAGGAGAGACACTCACACACTTTGGTTAAGTGGCACTAGAAGTCACTTTGTGAACCACAGTAAAGGAACATCCTCATCCACATGTATAACACACATACAAGACACTCTCTAGATCATCAATGGACCATGGTCTCCATATAGCAGTATAACTTCAAGAAGAAGAAAAAATAGTGTAAATAACGGTAATCTTTTTTTATTTGGTGTTAGTTGCACAAAACTTAGTTTGTCTTTCAATGTACACAGAAATTCTAGTATTTTATAAATACAAGCTTAACACTTCACAAAGAAATTAGTCAATTGATGTCCTCACTGTCTACAAGTTTTGACTTTTGATTCATCACACAATTTTCTTTTCAGTTTTTAAAGCTTCCACCAGTATTCATATTTTGTAAATGCCTATGGTTAAATCGCCTCTATAACTATTGTTTTTCTAATAAAACTATATTACGATTAATTTAATAATTTTTTTTTATAAAATCTTCATTCTTGTTAATGTATATATAAAATTGTGTTTACATGCATGTAATGTTTTAACCTCCTTAAAGATAAATACTAAAATATTTAATTATTTTAGAATACAAATATAATATGATGACTTTTTTATTAAAAAAATCTATTGGTGAATTTGTGGAAATAATAATGCATGGACAAAAAAGAAAGAAACTAGAAGTTACCTTGTTTAAAATTTGCAGCATTTCGTCTCATTTAATTTTATGAGGTAAAAAATATGACATATATGTGGAAATAAAAGTTAGATTCTTCACTATGCTGGAGTTTTATCAGCTACAAAAGATAATGATTTAAAAACTGATAAATTAAATGTTTGAAATCCAGAAACAAGAAATGAAATATAAAAAAGAATAAATAGCTACAAAACATAGTCTGGGGTACTACTCTACGAGTAACTAAGAATATCTCCTACTCTAAAAGTTACTCGAAATAAAATAAAAATAAAATGACAATTAAAGTTCTATACAATTGGATTATTTAAATACTTAGCATGAAGCTAATGCAACAAGTAATTTACAGCAATTGCTATGTATATGGGGGATACTATAACTAACTAGCAGCTTAAAATTTAAGCCCATATTGCATCAAAATAAAATGTATGCCCATATAAATATTTGCATCTAATAGCTAGCTACGGAAAAGCATAAATGATTACAAATTCAAGAAGAATAAAAGAAAATTTTATATTAATTAAATAACAAATTGAAAAGCCATATGAAAAAATAAGAGAAGAATGTGTTTTTAGTTTCTGTATTTTTTGTCAAAGGCCAAGACTCTTGTACTTTCATGTTAATTAATTTGGTTATCAAATTTTAAAAATTATGTACATATAGTTTCTCCTAAAATATTATAATTTTTTTTAAAAAAAGAATAACTTTATTTTTTTTATAAAAATTAAAGACTAACTATATTTAATAAAAAATATAAAAACTAAAATCACATTTTTACCATCATACTTTTTGTGTACAAATAATATCATTGAAATTCTAATCTATGTCCTCAAATAGTTACTACTAGTGCAAGTCAGAAGGCAGAAAGATTCCAACAAAAGTATCAGCCAAGTACAGAAGTGAAAGATCCAAACCCATATGAGGTATACCCACTTGCCACTTTAGAGAAGGCAGCACAACTCTCTTTGTTGGGTCTCTCTCTCACACCTTTCGGGTTCGTTTTCAGTGTTTAAGTGGAATATCGGAATATTCTGTTTCTGTTTGAT
The DNA here is from genome assembly GCF_000004515.6 of Glycine max. Classification (NCBI taxonomy): domain Eukaryota; kingdom Viridiplantae; phylum Streptophyta; class Magnoliopsida; order Fabales; family Fabaceae; genus Glycine; species Glycine max. The sequence continues at coordinate 50,669,081 of NC_038251.2, read as the reverse complement.
GTTTTCTGCGTGTTTTGGACTAGCTATTCGCTCGTGTAGTGCGTGAAATTTTGTTTTTATTAATAAAACATGAATGAAAATATAATGTTTTTTTATACATAAAAATTAAAGATATTGTGAGAGATATATAATAATCCACACACTTTATTTAACTAAGTTAGGCTCTTTAACAAAAATACAATGATTTAAATAAATAAAAAATATTTGATCTAATATATTTTTTATAATTTGATTCAAAATCACACCATCATAACATCATCAGCAATATATTAAACATGGATATAGTATATACACATCTCAAAAACATGATACTCAAATTATATTTTCTTCAATGATAACTTTTATAAAAATTATTCTTCATTCTCACTTTTCATCCTGTCATTATTCTTCATTCTTGCTCTTCATCTTCAAACTTTATTTCCTATAATATGTAGTGTGTGTCTGTATGTTTTTAAAAGCATTTTAAAACAAATAAGATAATCAATGAATTATATGTGAATTATTAAGAATAAGAATATTGTGTTTCACATTGAGTAAACAATATTATGATTTAAGCTTTTATGAAAGCTTAAATCACTTCGCCCATAAATTACATGATAGCAAGTGATGAAAATAATGATAACTTTATTATATTTTAATATTCTTTAATCAAATGATAATATAAAATACTAAGTTGATATAAGTAACAATATTACATAATGAGATAAATAAGTAGCATCAATCAATAGCATAATTTTACCACCAAACCCTATACGTTATATATATATATATATATATATATATATATATATATATATATATATATATATAAGTAGTATTAAATGACACCAAAAGAGACATTAATGTATAATACATATATATGGAGATTTAAAAGTACTTGATGGCACCAAGGCATGATAAAAAATAAATAAAGATGAACTCAATTCTACGAAAGCCAAACCTCTTTGGTTTTGTGTCACTGAAATTTCATAAATGCCACTTTCTGAATTTCCTTCTCGAGAAATTACCTTACACATGAATTTTCTTTACCATTTGAAACTTTATCCAATGAGCAAATCATATATTTCTCATATAGTTAAACATACACGCATTCACATATATTTTTCATACGTGGTTCAATTACCAATATAATCCAATTTTTATAATATTGCTGTTAATTTAAAATTGTAAATAAAAATAATAATTCAAAACAACTAAATAAAATTTTAAAAACGGAACTTGTAGGAATAAGTAAACATTTGTCAAGGGAAAAATAAAACAAAATTTTAAAAAAAATTAAAAAAATAAGAAAATGGTGTCACATACTTTTAGGGAGTAGTTAACCATTTATTTGCTTTTAAAAATCATGAATGGCTTGGATCCTTTCATATGACTTGGTCTTGATAAAATGGAAAATGAGATAACTCATTACCTCTATATTTTCCTTTGTTTTCGTCATTTCTTGAATCCTTCTAACACTCTAAATTTTTGTACTAGATTTTTGTTTATACAGTGCTCACTACCACAAAGGTAAAATGTCTCCCTCTTCTCTCTCTCTCTCTCTCTCTATTGCTACATTTGCTTCCATGTGTTTGTCTCTTTTCAAACTTATTATCGTGTTCCATTCTCTTCTCTCTCACTACCACAAAGGTAAATTGTGTTTTGCTACATTTGATTCTTCCATTTGATATTTCTTTCAAATTATAATTTTGAAGGAAAAGAGAAACAGTATTTTTACATAAAAAGTTATGTTGGTGAAAAGAGCTTAATTAGATTTAAGATTACTATATGAATACTGTTTCATATTATATTTCTGAAATGTGTTCTGTTAGATAGAACATAATAGTTTGTTCTTTTGTTAAGGCTTTTGGAATCATTATTCAATTTATGATCTATTTGAATACAAAAAGTTATTAACCTTAAAGTTCCTAATCTTTTGTG